>NW_008347190.1:160803-171614 GCF_000622305.1 Nannospalax galili
GAAGAATCTTTCTTTATGTAAATGTGGCTTATTTCACTTAGCATAATATTTTCCATTTTCGTGTTTTGCTACAGTTGAGTATATTTTTCTTTTCTATAGTTGAATAATATTCCATATTGCATTTACCCATTCATCCACTGATGAATTTATTCTCTTAGTTATTGTGAATACTCTGACACTACATGGGCATGCATATGTCTCTTTGCTGTGAAGGAGACATTTCCTTTGGATATGCTCTAGAGGTAGAATAGCTGGATCATATGCTAGATCTATTTTTAGGTTTCTGAGGACACCTCTCATCATTCTCCCTCAGGCTTCACTAAACACATGTTCACAAACAGGGTAGAAATATTCCCTTTTTCCACACTCTCTCCACCAGCAGCTGCCATTTTCTTTCTTTTGATAACAGCCATTGAGATGGGAGCCAACGTCTGATTTTTGACATGCATTTCCCCAATGAAAAAGCCAAGCATTTTTCACAAGCATACTGATCATTTGAATTTCTTCTTTTGAGAACTGCTTACCTATCTTTCCCTTATTTTTAATGGAGTTTTACTACTGTTATTGAAGTTTTAGGCTCCTTATATGTTCCAGATATTAATCCTTTGTCAGGTCAACACTGTAAATTTTTGGTTTGGTGTGCTGTCTCTTCACTGTTGATTGCTTCTTTTGTCAGTTTTTGCTTTTTTTCTGGACTTTGTGGGAGGGGTCTTACCAGCATTGATGCCAATACTGATGACTTTTTAACTACTTCTCCTGTGCTCTGTCCTAGTGGCTCATCGTTCAGATCTTGCAGCTTTCATTTTAAACCAAAAAAATAAACTCAAACGGTCACCTAATTTTATATGATGGTTAGAGGGAAAGATTAAAATAATTGCTTCACGTTCTGTGAGATGGTGAGAGGTCCTCTCAGGGACTGCCTGTCCCCACTGGTCTGTTTCAGAACCCTGGTCTTGCCTGGCCTCAGCTACTGGCCCAGTGAGGATGCAGCTCTCTTGCCTTGTCTCCAGCATTTAGCCTCTTGGGCCTGGACCTACTTGAGCTCTCCTAGGGCCCTTCTGATTTCAAAGGACTATTGGTGGCCCCTACAGACACCACATGCCCCAGACCTGCTGAGTGGATGACCTGTCAAGGTGTACACTTGCCTACTAATGCTGTGGAGTCACCTCTGGCATATTGTCTCTTACCCTAAACACATCTGGGAAAAGTCCTCTCAGTACTCGGATCTCACCAGCCAGCAGGGTTGTAGCTGACCTCACTCTCACTGTGTGGCAGGACAGTACAGTGTAAAGAGCTGGTGCTTTGGGGGGAGCCCTGGTGATTGTTCTCTCCTTCCCCCCTAGAATCTTCTCCATAGCTTCTGAGGAATATTTTGGAGTCTCCTGCATAGACTATCAGTGGCTTCAGAGCCTTTCTCCCTGCAGAAACCTCCCTCCCTTCCCTTAGGCTACAGATAAGCAAGGTCTCCTTACAGAAAGGTGAAAGTGTCTCTTGGGAGCAAAAACTCTGCGGAAGAGAAACACATCAGTTAACATCTTCAGATAGCCCAGTGCATTGGAAAATCATTTTATGATAGGACCATATAGCTATTTTTTCTATGAGCTGACACCAGCAGAGTTCCTATCTAGTTACTTAACACACTGTCATCATTATAACAATGTTGAACAATGGAGAGTGCTACTACATTAAACTTGAATGAGAACTTGACCTTATGCTATCTGGATGTTGCCTCTAGGTGTAAATTGCGTAAGATACAAAGGGCATATGAAGTTCGGAATGTTCTAGGTGGTGAGATGGTGGGTTGGTGAAATGATGTCTGAAGCTGACACTTGTACTCAAAACAAGTGCAAACAGAACAATACACAGCTAAGCAGGTGAGATTCAGCTGTGTCTGGTTCCCAGACAGTTGTACCAGGATCCTTTGGAGGACTCAGTAATCAATATACTTTCATCTTGTGGTCTTAGCTCTTTGAGCCAGGTAACACACAATAGAGGAAGACCCCTCAACCAGACATCCCTGGGTTATGAGCAGAGCAGCCCAGTGTTGTTGGGATATTAGCCAGGCCAGCCACATTGGGTCTTATGTGACCCAAGTGATTGACTTCCCGTCTCCTTCCCTCCATTTCTTAGCCAATAAAATAGGCTAAAATATTGAGAGTACTGGTAATTCCTTTCTCTTTGCCTCTGGTGTCCAGGAAAAAGGGCTGTGCCGAAATTTCCTTGGCCTCTTGCTCCACTCTTTCTCCTACTCAGCACTGTAGTGACATACCTTATTGATGAATGATAATATAAAAATGTTCCTCTGTTTTTGTCCCGGGTAAATGAGAAAGCGTTGTCACTCAAGTGTCAGTTCTACAGACCCAAATATCCAGAGTGTGTTTTCCCAGTTCTAACATGTGCAAGAGCATTAAGAAGCACAGCGTGACCACACACCTAAGCCTTGCTCTCTAATTCGGTTTTCACTGGTATCTCAGCTGATTCTTTCACTTCCATCTGCCTCATGGCTATGTACTGTTCATTATTCCCTCACACTCCGATAATAATGGGGCCTCCCTTCTGTAATCCTGGTGATGGGAGCTGAGGTAATAAAAATGTAAAGTGTCCGGAACATATTACATGCTCAATAAACATTTTCTATTGCAATTGTTAATGGGCATTTCACTTCCTCAAACCACGCGAGCACCTCTTCTTTAAGTTTCCTTATCTTTAAAATGCCACTAATAACTACATAGATTAAGAAAAAGTGTGCAGTTCACTTGAACATGGTTGGAACTTGACAAACAGTATACCCCCTCTCCAGCTTAAACTTGTAAAAGCAATTTCATTATATCCCATGGTGCCCCAAGATACAATGAAAGAATTTTTTACAAATACTCCACAGGACAGGTTTCTCAAATTTCCTATAGCAAGTGCTCCTGTCTGAGGTAAAATATGTCTGAGAATGACATATCCTATGCTCCTCCTCCAAAGCCTTAGCAAGTGTCTTTTCCAATGCAGACCTTTGAAAATAACTTGATGTCTCATACAACAATGTCCACACTGTCTTATATTATGTCTAATAATGATTTGGGTGGGCATTTTGAAAAAAGGACATCCAAGCTTCCAAACTGACCCTACCACTTACAGACCACATGATCTAAACCTTTAAATCCCTTCTAGAGCATGAGGAGCAAAGCTTGCATGGACAAAGAATGGCAGGTTAAGCATGTGTGATCAGTTCTTAACGCAACTCAAGGTTTCTGTGCATCTCAGTTCTTCCCTCTTGACACTAAGGTTTCCACCTGACGTGGTCATCTATCTGTGCCTGTATGTTGGAGTCCTCTGTGCTCAGCTAATCAAAGACAGTAGAGAAGTTGTGCTCACTCCTGCCACCCCAGGAGGGTCATGTATTGCTCAAATTCAGGGATATAATACAAGCAGAGATTTCAAGAAAGCTTGAGTCAGCAACCCCTGACCTTGGTCATGGGTGGAAGCCATTTTTGGAATGGAGTGTGCAAGTTAGGTGGGAAGCCATAGTGAGGGCACCAGGGCTGGCAACAATCTTAATTGTTCAGTGAATAACAGAGGGGACTGCACATGAAAGACCTTAAGAAGCAAGAATGTGCTGTAAAAACATGCAAAAGGGCTGGCAAGATGGCTCAACACATAAAAGTGCTTGTTGCACAAGTCAGAGCCTGAGTTCAGTGAAGGTCGGAGGAGAGAAATGACTCCACAAAGTCAGTTATTTCATCAGCAACTTCAGTGCTTTTCTTCCTTCGCAATCATCCCAACCTTCCCTTAGGCCACAAATACACACACACACACACACACACACACTAATAATAAAATCTTTAAAAAGAATGTTTTCAGGGTGGACCTCAGTTAATGGTTAATGAGAACTTGATAGCTTCCTTGCTGATGGTGACGTGTTCGAAAGAAACTAAATCTCAAGAAAATTGGTGTCACCTATACCCCATCTGAAACAAACAACGTCTTCTGCCGCAGTCCACTGCAGGGTATCAGAACTGTTAAACACTTCGCTCTGTGCATTTCATAGCCTCACTCTGCATTTCATAGCATGGCCATCTTTAGCATTAATATTGTTATTGTCATCTTCTTCATCAGTCTTTTCAGCCTCACAAAGTATGCTGGAACAGAACAGAGGAAAGGGAAGTGCTGTTTAAAATAGAAATTGCTGGAAACACCTCTGCATTTCCAGAGAGTGGCCCTGCTCATCTTCCTAGTAGAAGACGCCATTGTTTCAGAAACACTTTGATGTGTCCTTCCATTAGACATAAGTGGGGCTCTGCTGAGTGTGCCTGTGAAGGGAAAGGCCACGGGAAGACTTACTCACTGTCCAGTGGTAATAACACCAAATGTTAAGGGGAATGGCAGAGAAAAGGAATTTGGTGCCTAGAAAATTCAAACATGGAGTCAAGTAGGAGGAGTTTGAGAGAGAAGAAAGGAGGCCGAGAACAAATGGAGTGCAGTATTCCAGACATGAACCTTGACAGAAGGGAGGGGTCACCTCTGCTGCTAGGCCTGGAAGGCAGTGGCGCCCATCCATCCCAGCAAGCAGGAAGTGAGAGGGTAGAGCAATCCACTGCCAATCCCAAGACTCTCAAAACCCCGAGGAAGGAACAAGCCACATAGACATAGGAGCTTGTATTTTACTCTCACAGGAAAAAATGTGCCAGAAGATGATAAACCTCTGGGGATCAGGTTTCTGGGCTCAACACAGAATTGGATTGTACTCTTCTTAAGCTGAAATTGGGCAAAAAACATATAATTCACCAAATGTAACCATTCTAGAATGAGGCCATGGAGACCCAGAGACACAGGGCAACTTCAGCAGTTTGCTGGTGTGCTGAACAATGCACACTTGGTAAGGTTGAGTTACGAGGTTTTGTTTATTACTTTGTCATCTCAGCATTGCCTTTTCTTTTGGATCTCCCTCATGGTCCACTGATCGGCATCCCAGGCATATACCAAGCACTGTAAGCCATTTCCAGCCATAAGAACAGTCCCATGAGTACCGGAAATCTAATCCCACAGCATCAACACTTTGTCTCAGGATTCTTTCATGGTTCCTTCCCCCTCTGTAGCTGAGGAACCAGGCATAGACGTGGATCCCCTCCTTTCTCCTGTCTCTCTGCTCTGTCTGCTTCTGTGAGTTCTTGCAGCATTCAGACACTGGAAATTTAGAATGATGAGAAAAGTAGTTTTATTGGCTCATTTATTTGAGGCTTGCTCTTGCCCTTAAACACCCTGCTAAGGCAGGCATGGGAATGCTGACTCTTTTTGAAGGAGACTGCATGAGGGCACCTGCCATTTATGGTGATTATGGCCAATTTTCTTTACCTCTCTGTCTCCTGGTTTCTTGGTTGATAAAATGGGCACAGCAATAATAGTATCTACCCCAGGAAGTGTTGTCTAGAATAAGTGAGTAAATAAATGTATGCAAAGCTCCAACAGTGGTTTCTCGTCTATAATTAGAGATGTTCGCTATTTTTATTATTTCCCACAGCTGTGGGTCCTTAGTCAGAACTCTGAAGCAGCGGGAAATAATGCAGTTAATAGTATGCGTCACCCAGATGTCTCCTGGTTCAATAATTTCATCTTCTAATGAGAAAACATAGACACAGTGAGCAGCACCATGAGCCAAACCCAACCCTCACTGATGTTTGTGCTTCTCCATGTCCACAACAGTCATTACCTGAATTATATATTTAGGAGGATGATTGCATTTAGCTTCGCATTTGATTACAGGGTGTCTAATCCTGTTCTCTGAAATGGCATGCTGAAGAGGAGTTTCCTTGTTTCCCAAGAATTAAGACTCAGAAAGGAGAACAAGGAAGCCCTAATTACTCCACATTCTAAAGAGTGCTGTAAGCAATTAGGCCTGAACTCTCCCAGGACTTACTAAGAGGTATACCATTCTGCCCTATGATAGTCTGAGACACCCTAACCTCCTTCCCATGCTATAAAAAAGAGAGGTAAGCAACAGAAAAGAGAAAAATAACTTGCTTTTTCTTTGACATGATGACATGCAAAGTGACGAAGGAAAGTGTGAATCACAGGGTTCAGTTTTACCCTGTTCAGCTCACTCAACACAAAGTTTAAAATTTCAGATTTCAGAGTGATGTCTCTAATTTGGCGCCATTTTAAATTAATGAAGAGCAGAACTTCTACTTCCAGAAAGACAGAGTAGATATATTTTATTCTAGTCCTTCCTGAATGCAACTAAGATTCCTGCATATGGAGGAGGAGGAGGAGGAGGAGGAGGAGGGAGAGGAGGGCTGCTGCCTTCTCCAGGGCAGAACCCCTGGTATATGACCAGTAGGGTGCCAAGCCTGAGACTCCAACACATTTTGGGGTATACATAAGGGCCATTTGTGCTTCTGGAATTTACTAAGGCAGCAAGCAATAAGGAAGAGGTACTGGGCCAAACTGTGCTACAGGAAATGGAGCCTCATCAGCTCACACACCAGTTTCCTATTGCTGGGACCACACCATCCCCTATGAATGCTGTGGAAGCCCATAGTCACTTTATCTAGCTCACAGACCCTCTGGGTAGGAAGTCAGACAAAACACCATGGGAGCACCATTCAGCTTTCCATCACTGTGACAAAATCCCTGAGATAAACATCTTACAAGGAGGAAAGGGGAGGAGAATATGAAAGATGGAGGGAGAAGACAGACAAGCTACGAAGTGCAAAGCTTCCGAAAACAAGTTGAAATTCACAGCAGGCAAGCAGAAGCTGGGAAGAAGGACAAGGACCACACAGAAATTTTAGAAATGAAAAACAAAAGTGACTAAAGAAAGGTCTCTAATCAGAAAGGTGATGATAAAAAGGGCCACATATTTGAAAGAGGAATTATAGTTGGAATGACCAAGCTGACTGCTACGAAGTGCAAAGCTTCCGAAAACAAGTTGAAATTCACAGCAGGCAAGCAGAAGCTGGGAAGAAGGACAAGGACCACACAGAAATTTTAGAAATGAAAAACAAAAGTGACTAAAGAAAGGTCTCTAATCAGAAAGGTGATGATAAAAAGGGCCACATATTTGAAAGAGGAATTATAGTTGGAATGACCAAGCTGACTCCATTTTGTGCACGCTGACTTTTTCTTCATCCTGTGTTTCTGCCCAGTTGCTCACCCCCTTTCCACCCCTCACTCTTAACTGAAGCCAGTCAGGAAGAACAAGTCCCCAGGAAGGCTGCACCTGTATTTTCAGGGGGTACATTATTTCTACAATACTGGGAATGTACATATAGCCAGGTAGCACGTCCTCTCCCAGCATCTCCATGGAGTCCATTTTTTCTATAATTTCCTAACCAAAACTTTTTGTTAATTAAAAACTTCTTTGTTAACTGACCTGCCCCTGGTCTGGTGTAACTATGGTGATCTAATATAACTATGGTTACCAGCTTTGCCCCTGGCATGATGTCACTTAAAAGCTTTATAAGCCCCATTCTGCCTCCCCTTGGGGCCAAGAGTTCTTTGGGGGCATGAGCCCCCTCTCTGACCACCACCTAATAAAGGACTCATAAGTTGACCATCACTATGTGATGTTACTCTGTACCTCTCACTTGGTGTTACAATAATAAACTTACTTTCTCTTCTCTAACTTTCTAAATTTCATTTGATTAAGCAAAATCTATAATATTCCATTGCCTATGTTGAAGAAAACCTGGAATAATTACAAATGAGGAAGGGAAGAATTATGGAAAGGCAAGTGTCTATAGTGGTAGATTGAGAAAATTATGTATATGCAGTTTAACACCTCGTACACACACCAAAACAGCTACTAAGAGACAAAATCCAAAGCACTGTAGACTAATCTTGCCTGTTCTTGTAATAGTGGTATAACTGTTACAAGGTAACCAACTACTTTCTGGTTGGATTTGAGGCCAGTTTCACAGGGAGCAATTTCATGTCTAGTAATATAAACTTGGTCAGAAGCCCATGGCTGGGGAGGTCATAGGCCCTCAGGTAGAACTTACTATTGTTATTTTGCTAAATGATCATGTTGTTAAACTACCTTCTAAATAGCTAGGTTTTGTCCGTAGACATGGTCTGCTCTTAACCTTGACAGGAGAATCTTCTTTTGGCAGTGGGCAACAGTCTTTGCAGAGACTCAAAACTGGTCAATGTGTGGAGAATAAGAGACTATGTGCAATCAGCCCTAAATAGGTCATCTTATCACACATACCCCCAGTCCATCAAGGCTCAAGGGACATTGCAGAAGAGGAGACAGAAATTGTGTCTGAGCTGGGGAACAGGGAAGTGGGCTATGAATTGTGGTCTTCTGAACATGACATGGCTATTGCACTCATGAACTCACAGAAACTTGTGATTACCTGCACAAGACCCGCACAAGATCAAGCCAGCCAAAATGCCAGCATGGATTGAGGAGAAGCTCGTAAGACCCCACCCCTAACTGAGGAGCTATTGGGAGTTGATAGATGCTAGAGGAAGGGGAATCATTATTCTTTGCGGGTATGGCCACTGGTAGGTTGTCCATACTCCAGTGTATGACAGTATACCCTTCACGTGTGGGCAGCACTCATCAAACTTTGTACAGTATTAAAAGGAAGAAGGAAGAGGAAAAGACATGAAGATGGGAGGAGGATGTCTTGTGAAAATCGTAGGGAAGTTGGAGGGAGGAAGTGAAGGATGAATATGATTATATTTCATTGTATACATGCATGAAATTCTTAAATAATAAAAATCTTAAAACAATACAGCATAACTTTAAAGAAAGATAAAACACTATAGATAAATCTAAAAACAATGTTAAAATAACCCATAGGCAGGTATGAAGAAAACAGAAAGTAAATAAGGTAGACTTAAGACCTTACATATTAATAATTACATAAAATGTAATATATGTAATATATCACATTTGTTTCAGAATCTGAGGGACGGAATAATTGGGCAGGAATGTACCTCAGCTGGTAGAGTGCTTGTCTAGGATGCAGTAGACCCTGGGTTTGATTGCTAGTAGCACCCAAACTGGGTGTGGTGCTGCATGCTTGTACTCTCATCATTCAGGATGCAGGAGGACTAGAATCAGGGTTGGCTACATAGGAAGTTCAAAGCTAACCTGGGTTAGAGACCTGGAGGGAGGGAGGGAAAGAGGGAGGGAAGAAGAGAGAGGGAAAGAAAGAGAAAGAGAGAGGGAGAGAGAGAGAGCCCAATTACATGTTGTTACAGAAAATCACTTCAAATATAATGATGCTCATAGGTTAAGAATGAAAGAGAAGAAACCATGGGACATGAACTTTAATAATGTCTATATTAATGTTGTATGATGTAGACTAAGTGTGTACAAGAAAATTACCTGAGATAGAATGAGATACCTCATCCATATGGTGAAAAAGACATAGAAACCCTAAACATGTATGTACCACAAAAGGTTGCAAACTGTAGAAAGCAAACTTTATAATGGGAGATATCAGCACTTTTCCCATAACAGTTTATAAAACAACTAAAATTCTGCCAACAATATTTAAAAAGTTAATACATAATCAACCCATGGATATGGTAACATTTATGGATCACTCTAGACAATAACAACAGAACATACATTCTTCTCGTGTGCTAATGGAATACATGCCAAGATACATGGTATCCTGGAATGTATTGCCCTACTTTCTGCCCTTATAAAACGTGCTGTATAAAGCTGGTGCTTTATACAGGTAATAGATTCAGTAATACAAATTCAAACTCCAACTCTGGTGAGGGCCTCCTTTGCTGTGTCACATCACGGTAAATGACATCGTGACAGATGTATACATAAGTCAAAGAGGTCACATGGAAGAACAGAAAGCTAGAGAATGACTGAGAGGGTCAAATCTCTCTTATAACAACTTGCTCTCTCACAAGAACTCTTGATTCCTTTCAGGGGAAGTGCTCTCAATGACTAAAGAAGACAATCACTTAGCACAAAGTAAAGGTTGTGCCACTGTTTAACACTGTCATACTGGATGTCAAATTCTAATACATGAACCTCTGAGGGACAAGCTACCTCCAGCTGCAGAAGAAGTCATAAAATGAACTTGAACAAGGTTGGAAGGATTACACGCCTGTCAAGAATCTTCTCTGACCAAAGCAGACTCAAACTCAAAATAAAGATACAAAATAACAACAATAATAACAAAGAATCATCAAACACTTAAAATTAACCTACAAAAGTCTGTAGCCTTTCTATACACCAACAAAAAGAAGAGAAAGAGCACATGGGAACACTCCCCCTCACAATAGCTGCAAAAAAATAAAATATCTCAAAATAAACCTAACCAAAGATATTAAAGAGCTCTACAATGAAAATTTTAAATCTTTAAAGAAAGAGATTGAGGAAGACATCAGAAGATAGAAGGAACTCCCATGCTTATTTGATTGGAGGAATTAATATTGTGAAAATGACCATCCTACCAAAAGCCATTAATAGATTCAATGCAATGCCAATCAAAATCCCCATGACATTTTTCATAGAATTGGAAAAAACCATCCTAAGATTCATATGGAAGCATAAAAGACCTCGGATAGCCAAAGCAACCCTGAGCACAAAGGGCAACACTGGGGGAATAAATATACCAGATGTCAAAATATAATACAGAACTATAGCCTTAAAAACAGCATTGTACTGGTGCAAAAATAGACACATAGATCAATGGAACATCATTGAAGATCCATACCTGAGTGCATGCAATTTCAGCTACCTGATATTTGACAGAGGGGCTAAGAACACACAATGGAGGAAAGACAGCATCTTCAATAAATGGTGCTGGCAAAACTGGATCTCCACCTGTAAAAGAATGAAACTA
>NW_008347190.1:172318-173819 GCF_000622305.1 Nannospalax galili
AGCTATAAAGAAAAATGAAGTCATGGAAATTGCGGGTAAATAAGATGGAACTGGAAACTGTTATACTGAGTGAAGTAACACAGACTCAGAAAAACAAATGACATCTGTTCTCTCCCATATATGGATCCCAGCACCAAATCCTTATATGTGAATATGTATCCTGATGTAATGATAGAGTTTTACTTAACAGTAAAGAAAGATGAAATCATGAAATTTGCAGGTAAATGGATGGAGCTAGAAACTGTTATACTAAGTGAAGTAACACAGACTCAGAAAAAAGAAAAAAAAATGACATATGTTCTCCCTCATATGTGGATCCTAGCACAAAATCCTGTGAAGTGAGTATGTATCCAGACATAACTACAATAACCAGGATAATGAAAAGGAACCAGGGAGGCAAAGGAAAGAAAGAATCTGAAAGAGAAGAACAGTAGGAAAAAGGTGCTAATAAGGGAGATATGAATAAAAATGAGGTTATTTTAAGGAGTAGGGGGAGGGAAGGTTATACAAAGAACCTAGGGGAGAAAGGGAAAGAAGGAGATTTGTGTATCCAGACATAACTACAATAACCAGGATAATGAAAAGGAACCAGGGAGGCAAAGGAAAGAAAGAATCTGAAAGAGAAGAACAGTAGGAAACAGGTGCTAATAAGGGAGATATGAATAAAAATGAGGTTATTTTAAGGAGTAGGGGGAGGGAAGGTTATACAAAGAACCTAGGGGAGAAAGGGAAAGAAGGAGATCAGGAGAGGTAGGACCATAGGAGAAGGGTATTATTAAGGGAGAAATGGGAAAAATGGTGGCACCTTAAATGGGGAAACCATGGTGGAAGGGTTAGACAACATGAGAGATAAATAATGCCTAGCTGGTTTTAAAAAACAGAGGGAGCCATATTAAGTCCAACAACCTACTGACAAATTATACATACCAGATCAAGAAATATATATGACCTACTGACAATTTATATATACAACGAGATCAAAGAATATAATATATCTCTAGGAAAGGTTTATCTGAGAGCATTTGGTCTTTGCCCAAGCTGTATCTACATGGCACATGGTAATTAAAAGTACCAGACTGGTGGAACTAACCTTGGATGTTTAACAGACATACTATGTGGCCTATACTAATTTGGACACAGGGACATAAAGGACAGTTTTTCCTCTTTTCCCTCCTAGGTAGACTAAGTGCCAGGGGATAATGAACATCTCTCAAAATGTCCTATAGCTGTGGTGAGTCCCTGCCCTCTTGATCAAGGAGGCCGTGGAGACCCCACTAGATGGACCTGAACCAATGTCCTGTCTACAAAGAGGAGGATCAACACAGAGGAAACATTTCCAACACAGAGGAAACCTTTCCTCCATGTTTCCAAGCAAAGCCAGCCATAGTCGAGCTGGACCTTTGACTTATCTTCACATCATATGTGGAACTGGTAAAAGAAAGGAGCCAGGGGCTCCTCCCAAGCCCATGTGACCCCTGAGGAACAGATCCTCAAACGACCT
>NW_008347190.1:174044-189583 GCF_000622305.1 Nannospalax galili
CAATCTTATCTAAAGGAATATTGACAACTGATTGCTGCTAGATGAGGAACAGCTGACCTTCCTAAAACAAAGACCTCTAGATAGGCTGACTAGATTCACCGATGGACAACTACTGGGGAAACACTGGGGGTGCCAACAACACAGTGGGCAGTAGTAGGGATGACAGAGTATAAGGGCCCTAGTGGTCCAGTGGCGGGAGGCAGGGGGCTATGGGAGGGTGCCATCTGGGAAGTGGGTATATAGATGAATAAGATTATTTGGGATGTTCTGTGTGATATACACACACAAATATTCACAAATTTTAAAAATTAGTTATATTTGAGAAGGAAGCATAAAAATTTACATCATGTTAATTAGTAGAGTTGATAAACATTACCACTGAAATCTACCCAATGACTTTATATCCATACACGGGTACCAAGGATCCGAGTGCAATCAACTATGACTAGTAATAATCAGATACATACAGATTAGAGATGCATGTGCCAACATCTAAGTGTTATTATAAAAAAAAAATGAGTCTTTCTGTAAGACACAGTATATTTTAAAATGAAATGGAGATCTTTTTTAAATGTTAAAAACTCATTCAATTTTGTGTCTTACATGGTTTATTCTGAGTTCAATATTGTATAACTGTATTAATTCAACTGTGAACCTAAAAATTTTATAGCCACTTTTGGAAAGAGATGTATCTTTGCTGTGGAAGTTGTTATTGAGTACGTTAAAGCTGTAATGAAATGCTTCTTCTAATTTAAACAAAAATACTGGATTTCACTATGTATCCTTGGCTGGCTTGGAAGTTCCTACATAGATCAGGCTCAGCAATCCTTCTGTTTCTTCCCGAATTCTGGAATTACATGTATGAGTTACGATACCCAGCCAAACACCTGAAATCTAAGCAACATACTTCTAAATGATTCACTGATCAAAAAGAGGTCTCAAGCCAAAAGAAGCTCCTCGGGCTAAGATTCTGAGAAGCCCAGGTCCTAGGCATAAACATAACTATTTAGAAGGCGGTTTGACAACATGACCACTTAGAAAAATAACAAAAGTATTGTGCAAATCATGTATGAAGCTGGAAGTGGATGAAAACACAAAGTACAAAATGTATGTAACTTAGAACATGGCTGAGAGGAAACTGATTAGCACCAAATGCTTACATTAGAAAATTCAAAACGAAGCCTGAAACCTGTAATGTAGGAAAGAAAAAGAAAAAAGAAAATCAAAGTCTGTAGTGATAAGAAATAATAAGAACAAAAATAAATGAAACCGAGAGCAGGGAATAAAACAATGGGGAATCCTGAGAAATAACAAGATCGTTCTTTAAAAAGATCTATAAGATTGACAAACCTCTATGAAGATTGACAAAACAGAGCGAGAAGACATGATGTATCAATATCAGGAATGAAACAGAAACATCACCATTGACCCTACAGACGACCCGAGGATGATGAGGGGACTGTACAAAGACGTCTACACAAGTCGGTTTCATAAAATGGGACAATTCCTCAAAAACTGCAAATTAACAAATTCAACCAATACTGGAGGAAATTTTGAATAATGCTTACAGGAATTTGTTTCATAATCAACAACAACCCAAAAGGCAAGGCCATAGGAACAATGCCCCGAGTGAGCTGCATTGAACAAATGCTCTTGTGTACCTCCTTTGTGTGATGACGTTGTATCGGACACTGGAGAAAATAAAAAGGGGGATGGGGCCAAGCTCCAGCCTTTTGATGTCTCTCACAGCCTGGGGGAAACAGCCGATCCAGTGTGACCACTGCAAGCGCCAAGTTAGAGAAATTCTGGAGGAAACAAGGAATTTGGGAAAAGAAGGGCTTGGCTCTGCCGAAGTTGAGGCTGCTTTCTTCTGTGTTTGCCAAGGCTGAATTCTTAGCTTTAATTTTTAACAAATTGAGAAATGGACACAGATCTCATGGACAGCCGTGAGGAAATTTGACACCTTGGGTATCTGACATGTACCATGGAGAAGAAACTCCATCTGCTCTGTCGAGCCCCTAAGGGCTGGGTTCACTAGTCTCACAGTCACCACAGAATCTCTGTGTAGAGAACATGAGCCAGATTCGGTTTAGTGAATTTTGAACTCAGTCATTTTTTTTTTCCCCAGAGATAACCACTACAGACATTCTCCATGAAAATTATGTTCCACTTTACCTCCTGCGCTTTGCCTGGCCAAAAACAAATCTTGCAAAAGAACCCTCCATAGCAGCATCTGAAGTGTGATCTGCTGTCTACTCCCTTCAGGGCTCACCAGCCCCCTCAGAAGTCCTTGCTCCCCTCTGAGTCACAGGAGCGCACTGCAATAACTCGTATCTCCAGGCACCTTTCCTTTCCAGCTCAGTTGTAAACTCATACTTATTTTAGGCAGATGATTTGCTATGTGATCTTCTTTTCTCCCAGCAGGGTCTGAGCTTGAGTCTCAGCTCTGATGAATAGTGTTGTCATGGATAAGTCCCCTAAACTCCTTCAGCATCAGCTTCCTCACATGTAAGTTGGACCTAAGAATATCTTAGAATATGTGGAAGTTTCAGAGACACGGTGTCACCAAAACAGCATTTAGCAATAGGTGCTCAGCAAACATCTTTGAAGATAATAACCAACAACCTCTTCCAGGAAAGCTCAATTATGCATAATGAGCCATCTCAAAGCTCAGTAAAATGATTATTCTATGTATTCACAATTTTGTGGATCAGTAATTGGAGCAGACATCACAGAGGTGGCTCATCTGTCCTCTGTCATGAGGGGGCCTGGGATGAGGGACTCAAATGTGCAGGTGACTGCATAGACTCTAATGGGCCTTGAGTCCAGTTTCTCAATTCTCGCCTTTAGTTAGGCTCCTTGGTTCTTTCCTGCATTGTTCCTCAAAAGACTTGAACAGCTTATATTTTAGTCACAAGTCTGGAGCCATGAATGGGCTGTGTGAAACACCTGGAAGGGGTCTAAGTGTCCATCTCTTTCTATACATTTTAATGTGGCTCCTGGGCCTGTTCATGGCATGCTGAGACTTGACATAGTGGCTCTCTTTGACCTAAGTTAATATTTCCAAAAGCTAAACTGTTAGTTGCCGTTTTTCTTTTGATTTGGCCTCAGAATCCCAGAAAATTCTCTTGGCCTAGTGTGCCAATGGGGTCATCCTAATTTAAGTAAGGAAATCAGTGCCACCCATCAGCTGGCAGAGCACTAAGAACTTGCATCCATCCACCATGTTTCAGCACTCTCTCCCCAGCATCAATACGCTTCCAGATACCTGTGGGTCCTCCTGTTTGAAATTTTACTGTTTCTCTTTCTCTTTTAACTTCTCTTCTAATCTAAGTTAGTTGCAAATCTTACAAGACACAGACCTCTCACTTTTTTCTTCTGTTTTGTTCTGTACAATTTGGTTCAGTTTGATTTGATTCAGGCACTCATTCTGCTGCCGGGATTGGCCTGGAACTCAGCAACCCTGCCTCAGCCACCCAGGTGCTGAGATTTACACACAGGAGCCACCACCCTTAGCTCTGCCTCTTCCTTCTACCATTAGCACACAAATGACATAATCATTACACACCCAATGGCCCTTAAGAGGAAGCACAAGAGAAATGTTGACTCAGCAAATACATGGTGCTTCTCAGAGAAACAAGGACCTTAGATAACAGTGTTCATGCTTGGGACAGATTGCAGCAAAGATGTAGAATTCCTCGGGCCCAGCCGAAATCGCTGGCAGCAAAGCTTAGCTAAGACCACTAGAAACCTAATCTGCTTATCTTCCTAATTCTCTGCCATATATTCCTTCTTCCTCAGTCTTGGACATCTGTATCCCATGGGGAAAGCTAGTCTCCTTCATGAAGAGATCTCGTGTTCTCGTCAATAAATATATGACTGGAATCACTCTGTTTATTCCGCCCTTGTCTTTTTTTCTCATCATGAATTACCTTCTGAGTTCTGACTATATACTAAGCTCAGTTTTAGGTACTCTGGTACCAGTGAAAAATAGACAAGATCCTTGCTTTTAAAAAATATTAATTTTAATGAAAAGATACTAATCATCACCATAATAATGGAATTCTTGGGAACAGAATGAAGGCCACCCAAAATATCACCAACTTAATGTGGGTATAACAACACAAAGTCTAAGGACAGATTTCAAAGTATAAGAGATTTGCAGGCTGGGGAGACGGGTCAGCAGATAAAGCGCTTGCCACACAAGCTTTGGGACTGGAGTTCGGATCCCCAGAACCCACCCATCATTTGCAGCAGCCAGCTGGTAATTTCAGTGCTCAAAAGTCAGAGACAGGCTCCTCAGAGCAAGCTGGCTAGTGAGACTAGCTGCAGTAGCAAGCTCTGAGTGCAAGAGGCCCTGTATCAACTAACACAGCAAGGGGCAATCCAGGAAAGCACCCAACAGCAACCTCTGCACACCACACACACTCACATGCACATGCCCTCTTACACATACATATGCCCACACACATGCAAACATGGATGTACATGGACTTAATGTATATAAATACATACCACATATGCATATATAGAGAGAGAAATGTGCATTTCATTGTTTCCCGAGTGCTTCTAAGCTCATGTTACATGTTCAAATCAACAAAAGAAGAAAGAGAAGGAGTGAGGGAGAGAAGGAAGGGACAGAGGGATGGGGGAGAAGTGACCAGAAGGAGGAACAAAGTGGAAAGGGAGAGATGGAGGGAGAGAGAGGGAGGAAATGGGGAAGGAGGAGTAATACCAATTGACCACTAAACAGGACAGTCAGTGGAGGCTGGGTAGTCCCCAGCTCTGTAGAGTTGTATTAGAGTCAGAAAGGCCTTCTCAATTCACAAAATTATAATAATTTCCTATCCAACTTTAACACGTTCTCTTTTCAAGTACAATGTAAGAACCACCTTAAATTTATATTGTTATGTAGTTGTCCAAATAGCTTTAAATAAGCAATTCAATTTTTCACTTACTTGTTTATTCAATAAGTATTTGAGTGCTACCATATGTCAGACAGGGATCTAGGTAATAGAAATAGTGCAGTAAAACAGAACAGAAAAGACTCCTTGGAGTTTAACTGATATTGGATCCCAAATTTCTTCATGTATTTAGGTCTTTTTCTACAGGTTTATTTCATTCCTTAGAATTGTTCCTTAATTTATGTGATGGTAGCATACCATGATAAGTATTGGAGGCTTTAAATTAATGTGTTTAATATCTGATAAAAAGTAATTGATGCTAGTATTCATTTTCATCATTTTCCTTGGTGTTTCTTCTTGCATTTTTTTTTTTTGCACATGGTTTAGAATTGAGTCTATTACATTGTATTGTGGCACTGGGGATTGAATCTAGGACCCAAGCATGCTATGTAAGTGCCACTGAACTATACCTAAACCATCCAAATCAGCAAGTCTGCTGCCAATCAATAGAAGATAGATTATCATTTGATTGACATAACATTAAATGCATGGTTTTCCCAAGCAATGTGCATGAAAGTGTGTGTGTGTGTGTGTGTGTGTGTGTGTGTGTACATGTGTCTGTGTATGCATGTGTTTGTATGATACTATTCCTATTCAAGAGTACAATAGGTCTTTCTAGTTTATGGTATTTATTCATATCCCTGTGGAACTACATTCAGCTTCCTTTATACAGACCTTTCAAATTACTTTTGTATTTCTTGACATTTATCTTTTATTTCACTGTGGTAAATGGAAGTATTTCTTGTATTCAGTCAGCTAACTGGTCAATTTTCAGATGTGAAAATATTAATTTCTCTACATTAGTTTATTGTTAATAGCATCTATCACAGTTTGTACTATGCTTTCCTTGGCTTCCTGTGCTTTCCACGTACTCCTGCTCTCTAAACAGCACTGGCCTACAACAATCTCTTGTAAGGCAGCTCAAATGTTCTACTTGCATCACTGCTCACAACCAGTGAGCAAGGACGTTTGCATATTGCACCTAGAGTGAGTTTAGTAAACCACAAGTATGATCATGCCTCATATACCACGTCTTCCATTCTAAGTGCTTCTCAATTTTCTTAAGATAAAAATCCTCAGCAATGCGGACCCATGTGAATCACCCTTTATCTAAATCTGCAGGTTCAGTCCACCCAAACGTCCTCAGTCTCTTTTCTCTTTAATGGAACCAGGCTCTCTTCCAAAATGAGAACTATGCCCATAACTTTACCTTTGTTCCCATTATTTTTCATATATGAGCCCTGTATCACATCATTTCCACCCTCATTCTCCATCCTTCAGTTCCTTTTATGCCCCCAACTCCCTCTCAAATTCACGACCTTTTTCTATAATTATTGTTGATACACACACACACACACACTCACACACACACCCCACCTACTGAGTTCACTTGGTCTATAATTATTGTTGATACACACACACACACACACACTCACACACACACCCCACCTACTGAGTTCACTTGGTGTTGTCCTTATGTACATGTGTCTAGGGCTGACCATTTGGGATTGGATAACCTATCAGGGGCTCCTCCCTGGAGGAAACAGATTCTCCTCTCAGTGGTCATTGATTGCCTGTAGTACTTCATCTATATGTGGGGTCTTGTGAGGTTTCCCATCTGTACAGGCATGCCGACTGGTGGTGTTACTGTGCAGGTCTTGTTTAGGTGAGATTTCGTGGGAGCATCACCCCTGCCATGTCCAGAAGATGCTATTTACTTGTAGCCTTCCTGGTACTCTAGTTCAAGATGTTCCCTGAGCCTTAGGTTATATGGGTGGGGTTCCAGTTTATAGATTACCAATTTGGGTTGGATACAGATGGTCATTTATTCTCTGCATTTTGACCAGTTATAATCTCTGTAACAGTCTCCATATGCTGCAAAAAGAAGATTCTTTGAGAGGGATGAGAGCAACACTCATCTGTGGGTATAAGGATAAGTATTTAGAATGCAGTTAGAAATTATACTGGTTTAGGAAAATGTTTCTCCTTTATGGTTTATGACTTCTCCAGTCATGGGTAGTTTGCTAGGTTTACAGAACCAGGCCTGAATGCCCTTCTATTGAGCAGGCTTTAAGTCCAATTAGACAGCTGTTGGTTGCCTCCAAGATAAAACTACTACTATTGCACCACTAGAAATACCTTGCTGGCCAGTCATTGTTGTGGTTTGTAGGCTTTACATCTGTGAAGGACTACTGATTGTTATCCCTTGATAGTTGGCAGAGCACCCTATGAAAGCTGGTCCACAGGGCTTCCAGGTCAGTTGCAGCTCGATTCCTCCAAGTCCTGGGTCAGAAATATGTGGTTTCTTCAGCAATAGGGTCTTACCTTCAAGTTCTGGGAGGTAAAAAAAAAAAAGGCAATTACAGGAGGCAGATGCTATGAAACTAGAAAGGGGAACAAAGGGGGCACTTTAACTGGGGAGGGGGAGGGAGGATAATATGGACGGAGAGATACGTAACTCTAAGGATGTTTGACAAACCTATAGGGAAACCTATTATTCTGTGAGCTTACTTAAATACAGACATATTTAAGCATATATATACACATATACACATATATATAATAAATGGAGTTATAGCACATGGGGTGATAATGTTCTCCCCAAGAGCCATAGACTATCTACAAAAACTCCAGTACCAGGCATGGGAAATGTTCTTTTGGAGTTCTTGATCGGGGATCCAAGAGACTCCTCACTAATACAGGCTGTCTCAAATAGTTTAATACCTCTTCCTTTCAGTTATTAGTAGTTCTTTGGATCTTAATCACTGTTTCTTCAGAGACTGCTTCCTTTGTCTCTGAAACGCTGATGCAAAAGCCAGGTATTCACTCTTGTATCACCATGTAACTACTTTTCAGAGCTGGATTTTATGATTGGCCACCTTTATTATTTCCCAGACCTAGTATGTGGCTGTGTGATACACGGACCCTAACCTGTGTTTATAAGCCTATCCTTGCCTTCCCTAGGAACACTGTGTATATTCAGAATGAAGAATCTACACCTTGCTCATTTTTAAATCTTTTATCACACTACCTAGTATAATCTAATATAAAATTATTATTGCATGTAAACCCCAGAGTGTAAATTAACTCATGAGATTAGCTTTATATGTAGACATTGCCTAAGAAAGTTAAGTTTTGTAGAAGTAAGGAATAAAACTAAGGGACTGAGCGAAAGAGAAAATGCCCAGACTTGGGAATCTATACAAAGTAGTTGAAGAATGCCCAAGAGGAGCCTGAGGATGACTCGTGTAAACTGTCTTCCTGGGTCAATGATGAATATACGGCTTTTCATTCAAATTATCTCCACCACTCAGGCAACGCCCATGCCTTCATTTGTCTTCAGCATTTGGAAAAACCTTATTCACTTAAGAAAGACAAACTTCCTATCTGTGCTAGGCACAAGGGACTCAGAGTTGAGGAAGTGAAATGATGCAATTCTCAGCTGTGGTACTGGGGAGATGTCTCAGTGGGTAAGAGTGTCTGCACTGCATGCAAGAGAACCTGAGTGTGAATCCTCAGCACTCAGGGGGAAAGCCAGGCGTGGATATACCTGTCTGAAGTGTCAGCAGTGTGCGGTAGAGACAGGTGAAACCTGAGTGCTTACTAGACACCTACCTAGCTAAAATAGTGAGCCTCCAGTTCAGTCAGAGCCCCGTTTTTAGGCAATGAGGTAGAGAGCAAAGGAGGAAAAACAGGCATTCTCCACTGGCTTCTACATGTGCAAACATGGGTATTCACACCCACATACTCATTCTCCTGTGCCATACGCATACACCACACACAAAATTCTCATCTTGGCATAGGGAAGCAGCTTTTCGAGAAGACTGGACTCAGATCACCACCCACCATTTTTCCCTCCACACTAAGACACTAAGACTTTAAAAAATAACATTTTTCACCACGTCTGACTTTTACAGTCTTTTTGGCCCTCTTCCACGATGATGCCTAAGCCTCGGGAGGCTGAAGTTTGAAAGGTGTTCTATTCAAGGGAAGCGCTACGAAGCTTCTTGTTCTCTGCACATTGGCCACAATAAAAGTCTTCCAGACAGCTGGGCAGTTACACATATGAACTCACAGCAATGGTGACAACATGCACAAGTCCCATGTAAGCTGAAACCAGACAAAATCCCAGCACAGACATGGGGAAATGGGTAAGAAATCCTATACAACCTAAGGAAATTTTGGAAACTGAACAGTTTCTGGGGAGGGGGAGAAACAGTCTCTTACAGAGATGAGATTCTTGGTAGGTTTACCAGGCTCCAGAGGATGGAGCTACACTGAAAGACATTTGGGGAAACAAATCAGACTCTATAGGCCAATATATAATAATAGAGTAAACTAAATTGGGCAGGGAAGTAAGGGGTGTGCAGAGATCTAAACACCATCAATTTATATTATTTTATGAATTGCAAAAAATTCAATAAAAATTTAAATTTTTATGTTTATTAAATTTTTGCTAATTTTATACAATATAGTCTGATCATATGTTGACCACCCCTCCTGTATCTGCATCCCTTTTATAACCCCTCCTTTGGATACATTAAGGCCTACCAAGTCAAATTTGTTTCCCAAATACCCTTCAATGTGGGTCCATCCTCTGGAGCAAGTTAACCTATCTAGCATCACACTCTTAAAGAAAACTGACCCTCCCTCTCCCAGAAGTTATTGTTTTCCAATAGTTCCTCAGTAAGATTGGGCTTCTTACTCACCTCCTCACTTCTGTGCTGGGATTTTATCAGGCTTGAGCTTGCATGGGTCTTGTACATGCTGTTCCCATTGCTGTGAGTTTGTATGAGTAACTTCCCAGATTTCTGAACAACTCAGTTTCTGTGTAGTCTTCCACCACTTCTGGCTTGTACAGTCTTTCCAACCCATCTTTCACAATGGTCCCTGAACCCTGGGTGGCAGAGTTTTGAGCTGGCCTTCTACTCAGGAATTAGTACTCTGCAGACTCTGTACTTTGGCTACTCGTGGCTTTCTGGGTTAATCACTGTTGCATGAGGAAGCTTCATGGGTAAGAGTTGAGAGGTGCATTGATATCTCTTTTTTTGCTCCATTTTGTCATATTTCCTGAGCCTTAGGTGTAAAGGTTGCATTGTAGATGTATCACTTAGGGCTGGGCACCTCACAGACACTTATTCTCTGCATTTGACCAGTTGCAGAACTTGGTAATGGTCTCCATCTGTTGAAAAGAAAAGCTTCTTTGATGAGTGTTGAGAGGTTCACTTGTCTGTAAACAGAAGGATATAAATCTAGAATATAGTAGGGAATTATGTTGGTCTACTTATGTGGCAAAAGTATTTTTTTTCGGGGCTGGAGAGATGGCTCAGTGGTTAAGAACACTGACTGTTCTTGCAAAAGACCCAGGTTGGAATCCCAGCACCCACATGGCAGCTAACAACTGTCCATAACTCCAGTTCTAGGGGATCTGACAGCCTCTTCTGTCCTCCACGGGCATTGCAGGGCATGGGTGCACTTACCTACATGCAAGCATAACACTCATACACATAAAATAATAATAATAATAATAATAACAATAATAATAAAGTAGTTTTTTTTTCCCTAGGGCCTATTGTCCTCTTGAACTATGTGTATTTGGCTGTATTTACCATACCACACATGTTTCCCAATATAACTCATTGAAATGGCTATGGTAAGATTTAAGAAAGACAGAGAGCTACTTTGATAAATTAAAATCTTTCTTATAGAAAAGTCCTAAAGTTGAATTTTGAAAAAAATCCCCATTGTAATATTTTCAAAAAAGAAAGGCTGGAAGATGTCTCAGCAGTTAAGAGCACTGACTGCTCTTGCAGAGGACTCAGGTTTGATTCCTAGCACCCACATGGAGGCTAACAACTGTCTAGAGCTCCAGTTCCAGAGGAATATGATGTTTTCTTCTGACCTCCCCAGGCACTGCACAACTTGGGTGCGCTTACATACATGCTGACAATACACTCATACATATAAAAATAATAAATAAAATATTTTTTAAAAGAAACTAAACATCAAAGATAAAACATTAAGAGTTTTTTGTCTAAAATATTGCAAACCAGAATCTAAAATTCTTGCCTTTGTTGACTAGAAGTCTGTGGGCTATAGCAGAGCTTCCTGCTAGAGATTCAAGGCCTCCTGTGTAATATACAGCTGTTGTTTGAAACTGGCTGCACCACATGACTGAGTCTGTATTCCAACTGAGCATGGCCAACGATTTGAATTCTGGCCAGTAAAATAGCAGCAGAAGTGACTGGTTCCCCAATATCCAAATGTCAGGTTCACAAAACCCTAGACACGATTATCCACTTTTTCTTGCTTCTCCCTCTGATCTCTGACCTGAAGATTGGCACTAAGGGTGTCACTGAAGACCATGCATCCCTGCCACCAAAGTCTCCATCATTCTGGCTTCTAAAATGATTGCACAGAGATGGAGTTTCATATGAAAAGCTCAGGATGTGTTAATCACAATCAAGAGAAAGTTCAAAAGAAATTCAAGAATAAAATTCAGTGTTTCCAGTTTTTCTCTTTGCAGCTCCTTCAGGGCTCCCATCTGGACTCTTCAGACGTCTAATTATTTAGAACTACAACAAACTCTTTTGAGCTTCGTTAATTCAAGAGTCTAAACTGCTAAGAGAATATGTGAGATTATCATAATCCTGGTCTCACAGTCCCACACTCCTGGTCCAACACCCTTGAGATTTAATAAGCAAGGAAATGCCCAATTCCTAGAGCTGTTTATCCAAGAAAAAACGATATCCATAAAACATAAGAATAAAAGCCACCAATGGAAGAGCTAAAAGGAGTATGGAAAGGAAATTTGGAGGGAAAAACTTCCTTAGATTCAGCCTTGCTAAGTTGCTCTGTCCAATGCTGACTGACCAGGGTACATGACCATGAAGCAGACATATCTAGCATATCATGTCCAGAGTTCATGATCTGGGGAACCAAATATAACTGGGTGTGAACTCCAGACAAAGAAATGTTGAATCATCTCATGGTACCACTTATCAATGAAGGACAAGGACTCATAACGCTTTCTTCTTCATATACCACAGAATGTTATTTGAGAGATTTTTTGCCTGATTTGTACAGTTTCACATTTTATAATGGTGACATAACCAGCTATCAGATCCCACTTAAAGTGCCATTTTTCCTTAAGTTTCTGACACTGCTTTAAAAGTAAATAAAAGCAAGAAAGATTCTATTGCAATATCAGCCCCACAATCTCTTGGGAGCATGCCTCCACTCCTACATCCATCTTGATCTCTATCATCTCTACTTCCTGACTGAAATTGCTTAGATCTGATTCACCAGCTTCCTAGGTATTTTCCCTCTAGTTCTCACAGTTTTTTCCTACTGGGAAATCATCCTCGATGGATTTTGTTTTAACACAAAAAAACTGTTGATATTCCTGAGACCCATGTCCCCAAGGACACCGAGAATGAATGTCTCTGCATGTACCTTTCAGTGTCACCTTCTTGAACTATTCAGAGTTCTTTTTCTTAGAAAAATGGGCTCCATACAACCCAAACACGAATTAAGATTGCTGTTATCTTTGAGTGAAGCACTACAGAAGCTGGTGAATTATGGCATCTGAAATCTAAGATCAAGCAAAAATAAGATGCTATACTGTACAGACTTCCAGAGCATTTCACTAAAACTCATTACATTCTGAGTTTGCTTTGAGCCTATCTTTCTGGAGAACATGGGCAGCCACGGAACAGGGATGTCCTAAAGATTTCACCCCACAATTCACTGATTAGCACACTGGGGTCTCCAGCCTTGGTGGTGTTTAGACACTTCAGCACATTGGCACAACTTCTGGGAGCTGTAGCACACATCTCCACAGCAGCTTGGAGCCGATGCCAACCAGCCTGGTGTTGTCATTTCCACCGCAACCCTTGCCAGCTCCCGGAAGTGCTTAGCATCACCAGCAGCTGCTTTTGTGACCTGTAGACTTGTAAGATGGATTTGATAACTCCTTATCAGTTTTCAAATGACTTTGACAAATTTTCCTGCTTGATTTTTCCTCCCCTTTGAGGAAAGGTTTGGGATCCTGTTGCATAGTTTTGTTTATATCCTAATTAAAACAGGAAGCAATTATCATCAATTATTGTGTAAGACTAGCTACTGTCTTGTAGTTACCATGTTAACTGACATTAAGTTTAGATAAAAATTATTGTTGCCTCCTTGAGTGGCATGTCAGGGGTAAAATGCAGACGTATGCAAGGAAGTCTGGCTAAAGAGGATTTTCCTCGATGTTTGTGCATTTCTCACTGCTGAAGTCATTCATTCATTCAAATATCAATGATGATGGTGTGACAGCCTCCAAGATGGCCATCAGTAATCCTGGTTTCACACCCTAGTGTAGACTCCCTGACACTCAGCAGGGCTGACCCTGCTCTTTATATCAGGGGATATAAAAAAATGATGGCTTGGAACTTACAAGGCTAACACAGGAAAGATACGAAACCTCCTCCTTGCTGGAAGGGGTAAGCTAGCAACACCTTCATGGAGAAGACATCATGACAGGGAAATGAGGACTCCTGCTTGCAGCCAGTACCAACCTGCCCCCATTGGATGACCCTGTAGATACAAGTCCTCTAGCCCTAATCAAGTCTTAGAGAACTGTAACCCCAAACTACACCTTAATTGCACTCTAAAGAGAGAGCCTAAGCTAAACCTCCCTCACTAAGTCTTTTCCAAAGTGCTGGCTCATAGAAGCAATAAAATATAATTAATATATATTGTAGTTTTAAGCCACTAAATTTTGAAGTAATCTGTTATGTAGCAATAGATAATGGATACAGATGGTGATTATTATCGTTGACGGCAGAGATGGTGATGCTAACTCACATCCCCTAGGCAGAGAAAAGACGTAATCAGACATGAGATTTGCCATGTAAAATGTGACAACCTTAATTAAAGATAAACCACAAAGAAAATTTCTTAGAGCTAAAATGGCATTGCTTCCTTATGTTTTGTGGTTGCATTTTCTTTGTGGGGAAGGCAGAGAGACCCCAAGAAATTTAAAAAAAAAAACATTTTCTCATTAAGAAGGTAGAAACAAAGTTCTTGGAAACAAAGAATTATGACAGGGTTGTTTTGTCACCAATATGGATTATCTGCACTGTTTCCTACAGTTCTGTGTGAAGAGAGATAAGGTCTCCCTTACTGCCAAACTGTTTTATTATAGAGCTGTTCTTGCTGATTTGAAATGTGAGCCTTTTTTTTGTGTAGATGTTAAAGTTTGTGAAACATATTTTAGATAACTACATAGAATGATAAAACCATAATGCTCAGAAAAGAAATGATTTGTACAAATCCTTATCAGTAACTTCATCTGTCAGTCAATTTAAAATGCCAGACATTGACACTAGCTATTAGCACACATTTCAGAAATGAATGAAAATAAAATCCAATTTGTATCTGGCTTTTTGACCTATTATAATTTTGTATTGCTTCTCCAATAGTTAACCCAAAAAGGCTTAATTTAAATAACAATATGTTTGTTTCTAAATTCAAAACACAAAGCGACATCATTCCTCCACACATGTAGTGTACCTAGGATTTTCTTGAATACTATCACAACTGTAATCTATCTGCAATAAAAATAATACCAGTCAGTTAGGTATTTTGATGCTCATTTTATAGATAAGTAATAAGTAGCATAGCAACCTAAAATAATGCAGAATCAGATGTGGAAGCCGAGCTAATAAGATCCAGGACCTGGAGTTGAATATGTGGTTATATGACTTGAGACCGTTATTACAGGTTGAAGTAAATAGAGATGTTATTAAGTGATACATACTCAGAGTTGCAAGAGTTTGTAAGCCTTCCAGGACACATAGCCATACCTGACAAGGTATACCCTATGAGGTTCCTAAGGAATGTATATCCATAGAATCCACCTGGCAAAATAGAGTACACTTTCATAACTGTGATTTTTGTCCCAACCTCCAATGCAAAGCACTAATAAAGCAGGCTCTATCATGTGACCTAACTTCCCTAAAGCCAAAACTTATTCCTACTTATGACTACAATATAAAGCAAAGTGCACACCTAGCTCTCCTGAAGAAATGGTACAAAGTTCTCAGGAGAGTACAAAAGAATCTTGCACAAAATGTCTGGGTCACTGGTCCTAGTTCTTCAGAGCCAGAGCTACAGAATTTTAGAAGTAGACATCAGGAGCTGGAGTGATAGCTGGGCAGCTAAGAGCTCTAGCTGCTCTTGCAGAGGACCCAGGTTCCATTCCCAGAACCCACATGGTAACTAGCAACTTTCCTACTGTTCTGTCCATAATTCCAGTTCCAGGGGATCCAAAGCCCTTTTCTGACATCTGCGGGCACAGCACGACATGCGTGCACTTACATACATGCAGGCAATACACTCATACACATAAAATTAAAATAATAAATAAAATATTTTTAAAAGAACTAGATACCAAATGAGAGAAAGTACAAGGTTCCTGCAAGAGAAGACAACAGACAGACACACCACAAGGGATTAAGTAGTCCTTGTTCTCAACATTGCCCTACATGGAAAGAACGGCTGGGGAAAGATGCTGGCACTGGCTCTTTA
>NW_008347190.1:191504-216872 GCF_000622305.1 Nannospalax galili
AAACTTATTCCTACTTATGACTACAATATAAAGCAAAGTGCACACCTAGCTCTCCTGAAGAAATGGTACAAAGTTCTCAGGAGAGTACAAAAGAATCTTGCACAAAATGTCTGGGTCACTGGTCCTAGTTCTTCAGAGTCAGAGCTACAGAATTTTAGAAGTAGACATCAGGAGCTGGAGTGATAGCTCGGCAGCTAAGAGCTCTAGCTGCTCTTGCAGAGGACCCAGGTTCCATTCCCAGAACCCACATGGTAACTAGCAACTTTCCTACTGTTCTGTCCATAATTCCAGTTCCAGGGGATCCAAAGCCCTTTTCTGACATCTGCGGGCACAGCACGACATGCGTGCACTTACATACATGCAGGCAATACACTCATACACATAAAATTAAAATAATAAATAAAATATTTTTAAAAGAACTAGATACCAAATGAGAGAAAGTACAAGGTTCCTGCAAGAGAAGACAACAGACAGACACACCACAAGGGATTAAGTAGTCCTTGTTCTCAACATTGCCCTACATGGAAAGAACGGCTGGGGAAAGATGCTGGCACTCGCTCTTTATTTGTTTTCAAAGCTTTACCACGAAAACGTAGCCTGAAAAATTCTACTGACATGACTTTTCTGGATCACATTCCCACCCGTTTCTGGGGACTTGGGACCTTCTAGAGCAGGAGAAAAGTAGCGCAGTCTGGGAGCCAGCACCCATGTGTTTCGCGCCATGATGTTTCTTCTGAGCAACAGAATTTCTGGCATGATCTCCATTTCTCAGGCTGTGTCCTTGCTACTGGCTCAGAGCGAGCTGTCCCAGATGCTGGCTTCCTGCTGATAGGCTGAATGCCTTCATACCGTCTGTTCCTGGGTGAACAGCCACACAGCTCTACTCAATCCCAGTACATCCTGAATGGGACCTTACTGAAACTCCAGGGATTTTGCCAGATTATTTACCACAGAAACTCCTCTATTGCCTCATCCTGTGGATTCTACCCTTCCTACAAGGCCATCTTCAACATTCATAAAAAGCTTTGTTCCTGTCTACGTCTTTTCATTCCAACATGGACCAGACACCATCTTCATCCCAATGATTACTCTGCACTCTTTATGACCCATTTTCCAACTAGGCACAGAGTAACATCATCAGTTCTCTGCTCAGAGCCCATACTTATCTACAGTGGTGTCTAAATCCCTTATTCCTGCTAAAGCCTCAAGTGATGAACCTCTGCCTCCATCTTCAATCCTTCATGTCAGCATCAACCTGCCCAGTATCAGTATATCTCTCGTCTCTGTGCATTAAACCATTGGCTCTCATGGGGTTTTGACTGATGCTTTTTTCCCCACCGGTGAATGGTGATAAAATACTCATCTGTCATAGAGTACATGGGCTGGTATATTTTCTTCTATTCTTGGTTTATTCTAAACCAGAAAGGGGAAAAAAACAACAACAGGAGAAGGAGGAAGAGAGGGAGAAGGAATTACTATCCTAAATTTGAAAGCTGGGAGTCTATAAAATTATACAATGATTCAAACTCTTAAAAATTCAGTGATCTCATAACTTCTACTTGTAAAAACGTTTTACTATGCATCTGTAGTTAAACATGCTTGTATATAAATTAAATGCTTACATTAAAATGATTTGCTAGTATATATAGATACATATCCTAAGGGACTATCAACTTGACACACCTGGGTTGAGGGGACCTCAATTGGGGAATTACCTCCATTGGACTGGCCTGTGGCCGTGTCTGAGGGGCATCTTTTTAATTGTTGAGTGATGTGGGAGGGCCAAGCCCACAGTGGGTGGTGCCACCCCTGGGCAGGAAGGCCTGTGTTGCATAAGAAAGCAGGCTGAGTAGGGGCCAGGGAGCAAGCCAGTAAGCAGCATTCCTCCATGGCACCTGCCTCCAGGTTCCTGCCCTGAGTTCCTACCTTGGACTCCCTGATGAACTGTGACCCAAGAGATGTAAGCTGAATAAAGCCTTTCCTCCCCATGTTGGTATTGGTCAGAGTATTTTGTCACAGCAATGAAGAAACAAACTAGGACAGACATTGGTACCAGAGAATGGGGCATTACTGTGATAGACCTGACCTCGGTGTTTTTAGGATTGTGGAAGCATTCAGAACTTTGGGCTGAAAAAGCCGCTGAGAGCTTAGAGTTTGTTGCTGTGGAGCTTGGAACAGTCATGCTGAAACGTTGTGAACAATGGAGGCCTGGCTTGTGAAGCTTCACGGGGAAGCAGAGACTATCAGGGCTGTTTGTGTGATATTTTGAACTGAGAATATGTGGGTTCTGGTTGGCTGAGGCTGAAGAATCAGCTGTGATTAAGAAGAGAGCAGAACCTGAAGTAAAACCTTTGCTTTACTGGGACAATTGATGCTGGTTAGCTGGGGCTGAAAAATCAGCTGTAACAAGAGACCAGCATCACTGTGGTGAAGTCTTCTGGGAGGTATTTCCTCAGGGTCAGCACACAGAGAGGACCCGAACCTCTATCTCTAGCTGAAAGCAGGACTTGGTAATGTGTAAGAGTTTCCTGCATGGTTCTGGTGTTGAAAGTGTGAAGGGGTCACAGAGAGCAGCTGAGGCTTGGCACTCTGAGAGGCCAGGAAAGGCCACAGGTGAAAGTGCAGCTTCAATTGCAGTAAAGACCCCATGAATAAAGAGGTCATGGAATCTGAGGCTTTGCACCCCAAGAGGCAAGAAGAGGCCAGAAGAGGCCATTGGTGAAGGTGTAGCCTCAGTTCAGTGAAGACCCCAGCTTTTTGGAGATGCCAGGACCATGGGACAACCACCAAGGGCAGCATCAGGTGTGGAATGGAGACATCCCGGGTCTTTGATACATGCTATGTGTGCTGTGGACAGCAGAGTCAGAGAGGTGGAGCTGCCATAACCCTTTGGAGCCTAGAAGATCGTGAGTGAATCCCAGATGTCCAGCCTTGAGCTACTTTGCTGTACTTAGGTTTTGCTTAGGTGTGCCCAATTCTTCCCTTTGAAATAAGAGAGCTTGTTTTGGATCTTGGATTTTAGAGGAGCCCACAGTTAAGAGACTTTTAAAAGAGACTAGACTTTTAGGTGTTTGGATTTTTTAAGGACTATGGGGCATTTAAGGTTGTGTTGTCTTATACTGTGATATAAATGTTAACATCATATCTTGGGGACAAGAAATGGAAAGGTTATGGTTTAATAGTGATGTATTTGTGTGTCAAGTCAGCAAAGGGTCAATTGTGTTGGATAGCTTTAGTGTCAACCTGACACACCTGGGTTGAGGGAGCCTCAATTGGGGAACTGCCTCCATAGGACTGGTCTGTGGCCATGTCTGAGGGGCATCCTCTTGATGAGTGATGTGGGAGGGCCCAGCCCACTGTGGGTGGTGCCACCCCGGGCAGGTGGGCCTGTGTTGTATAAGAAAGCAGGCTGAGCAGGGGCCAAGAGAGCAAGTCAGTAAGCAGTGTTCCTCCATGGCCTGTGCTCTAGCTCCTGTCTCCAGGTTCCTGCCCTGAGTTTCTTACCTTGGGATCCCTGATGAACTGTGACCTTGGAAATGTAAGCTGAATAAACCCTTTCCTCCCCATGTTGGTATTGGTCAGAGTGTCTTGTCACAGCAATGAAGAAACAAACTAGAACAGGTACATATGTGAACAAATTAAATACTAATAGGTTATATAGTCTATGAACCGTGAACAGAAAATTGAAAGAAAGCAAAGAAAATGTTGATTCCTATCTTAAGTGTCAAAATAACTTCTTTTCTATATTTCCTTTTTAAGTAAAAAGTATATGCAACTCCTGATAAAATGCGTCACAGCAGTGAAGAAACAAACTAGAACAGGTACATATGTGAACAAATTAAATACTAATAGGTTATATAGTCTATGAACCGTGAACAGAAAATTGAAAGAAAGCAAAGAAAATGTTGATTCCTATCTTAAGTGTCAAAATAACTTCTTTTCTATATTTCCTTTTTAAGTAAAAAGTATATGCAACTCCTGATAAAATGAAACAAATGTGTGTTTTCCTTTACTTCTTCATGAAAACCTTACTAAAATATGACTTGTCAATGAAGAGATGCAAATACATAAACCCACCAGACAAAGAAAATGAGAAAAAAGAGGGCATACAGACAACAAACAGAATTTAAAAGATATTAATCAAATGTGTACATCACGATTAAGCCAGCAGACTACAGAACAGACAAGCCTAGATCTCTGCAGGTCAGGGACAATAACAACCAAGGGTTTTTGAGATGCAAAATCCTATAAAGGATCAGAAATAGAATAGCTAAGTGTCTCTGAAGGTGGGGTATAAGAATGAAGCCGAAAGTAATGAGTGGCTGAAGGTCAGGCAAGGTGCAATCAGTCACCCCTGCCTGCTTCTATGTTTCTGACAGACTAACTCCATCATTTTCCCTTGGAAGTAATCTACAGAGAATTAGTATCCATAATTTACAGAGAGTTCATACAAATAAATAGGAAAATAATAGAAGAATAAAAGCTAAGCAGCATAAATAGCTACTTCAGACAAGAAGAAATGTAAGTGGCCATTAAACATCCTTCACTGATAATCAAGAAAGTGCAGATCATGACCAGATTGAGACAACCTATTTTACTTGGTTGGTGGGTAAAAATTAAAAAGGCTTAAAATAGATGTTCTTGAGGATGTAATTCAGCAAAATTCTAATAAACAGCAAGTGGGGGCATAATTTTGAAAACAGTTTGGCATTATCACCTGTATTAGATAGGGCATCCCTAAATCTCAGTGGTTTAACACAGTCAAGGTCTCATGGGAAAGCCTCTCATTTTGGTGTGTGTGCCCTAACTAAATGGCTGTCCTCCAAGTGGTGACTCAAGGATCCAGGTCCTATCTACCAGTGGCTCTGGCATCCTTGAGAATCAAGATTTCAGGTTGAAAGTCCATCTGGAATGCTCTATGGCTAGGTATCCAATGAGTCCCATTACTTCACTGGCATTAGACCAGGAAAATCTCAATCACTTGATCATACACTTCTTGCAGAGGAGGCTGGGAAAGTGCTCTTCTGTTATCACCAAAGGAAATAAGACTTGTGAGTACCTAACAATTCCTGGAACATCTTTCACATTTGATCACAAATACACCCACCCCATGCATGGGGAATTTTTGAATGGTTACCCTCAAGTGACTACTCAGAGATCTGGTTAATTCTTATACATGTTCATCAGAAAACACGTGTCACTGAAGAGTTGCTTCTAACAACAAACCTTGGAAACAATCCAAATATCCTCCACCAACAACTGGAAATGATCCAAATATTTTCCATAGAGACATGGAAACAATCCAAATACCATCAACAGGTGGAGAAGTAAATAATGTTTTCTTTTTCACCAAATGAATGTTTACAGCATAAAATGAGTGAAGTATAATCATAGATTTTAAAACTGAATCTTATAAACACACAGAGGCTGAGCATCAGAAAAGCGGAGTAGAAGACTACATGGAAGTGTATCGTGGTTTGTGCATGTGCTTGGCTTCTGTGGGGTTTCTTTTTTTTTTTTGGTTGTTATTTTATTTGTTTGTCTGTTTGTTTGGCATGGTCCTTTATTAAGATAGGGTCTGACTCTGTATCTCAGACTGGCCTAGAATTTAGTATGTAGCCCAAGCAGGCCTCCAGCTTACAGCAACCATCTTGCTTCGGTCTCCAAAGTGCTAGGATTGTAGGTGTGAGCCACCATGCTCAGTTTCGTTTTGTTTTGTTTTGTTTTGTTTTGTGGAGACAAGATCTTATATGCTGACCTGGAGAGCCTGGAACTCTATGTAGACCACAGTGGTCTTGAACACTAGTGACCTTCTTACCCTCTGCCTCCTAATTATAAGAATGGAAGAATAATCTTTTTGGTAAAACTTAAAAACTAAATCCTAAATAAGTATTTTGTTTACAGGATGCATTTGCAGCTTATAAAATTATCTTAAAATAATTTAACTGGATATTTGTGAAAGGGAGAAGAGGGCCTGGCTGACTGTGGTGGACACACACTATCCTAGTTATCAGTTATTATATACAGCCATGGATATCTGCTTTTCTACTAGAAATCTTAATACACATTTTAAACATAAGAGGGAGCTGTATTTAATTCGAAGGTAAGTTTATTGGCTAACTTTTTATGTTTCTATATTAGAATTTGAGAAAGTAGAAGACAGACTATTAGGGAAGATGAAGGGAACCAGAGAAGGAACGATCAAAAGGAAAGGGATGATTAAAGTATAAAGACACATTTAAGAAAATAGCACAATGAAATCTAGTATTTTGTACAATGAATATACACTGTAAAAAAAAAAAAAAAAAGAACAGGGGACAAGAGACGGAGGGTAACAGAGGCAGGATGGGCGTTACTCAAGACTTTTGTTTCTCCCTTAAGTTAAAAACCCACCCTAGACGATTCACTTGAATGTCAGCCTTGCTTCTCTTCAGAGAACTGACTGCTGGAGATCCTCTGTCTTCCATCCCAATCACTAAAGAAAGGATGTCAGGATCCTTGTAGTAAAATTCTTGATAGATCCTTTGAAGAATCTTGTCCTTAGCATGAAGGACAGCCGCAGAACAAATGCTGTCTGCACACGGATTTGCCCTGCCCTGTTCGTTACAAGTAAGTGGCATCCTGGATCAAATGGCTCTCTGATCTTTTCATACAATGAGATTTTTCATTACAATGACGTCTTTTTCAGTATTGGTGATTAAATTTGGAACTTCATACACATTAAACACCTTTAGCCCAATGTTCGAAAAAAAGAATCAGAATATGCCCTAGGGAGAAAAAGGAGTTCCAATATGGCATAACCAAAGACATGTACAGGAATACCTAGAATGATAAATGTATAATATGATCATATGTTATCATTATGAGTAATATTATTACATACATATGCTATATGAATGTATATGCTTGTATATATGTGTACATATACATATGTTCATGTATCTTGTTATGTATATATGATAATCAGGCACTGTTCTTCTGGAATGAACATAAACTCTACTGTTCCCTACTGAAGCACAGTACATCCCAGTTTTCTTACCTGTCAGTCATGCTGCCCTCATCTGTTTCTTCAGTATCATCTTGTCTTGATTCATATCATCCCTTTTCTGGGCCCATGCAGCTAGGTGTCTTCCTTCTCCTGGTTTTCTTTTGAAAAATATAACACTTTCTACCATAAGAATACATATCTGCTATTTCTATAATTTGGTCTTAATACATCCATTCCTCTGCCTGCATCTTTTTTGCCATAGAACCTACATGGAGTTCAATGATAAAAGCAGAACTCTGGGAGCTGCTGGAGTGCAATTTATAGATAAATTCCTATTTGCTGATAAGACTGCTCAGCCTCAGCATTGGAGTGAGGAAAGTCACTGAATACAATGTTTGGGGTCCTTTCAAAGGCTCTGTCCTGGCCAGCTCCCTGGGAGTTATAACCGTAGCCTTCATCCTCACATTTCATGGCTAGAGAACACAAATTTCCTGAATTTTCCAGTCAACAAATATTAACTACATTGGCAAAGTAACAAATAAGTGTTTTAAAAGTTCTTCCCTGAAGTTTGGTGGAAGATTCAGTCAACCTCAGACATGGAAAGGGAAAATTTTGCATTGTTCTTCCCAAAGGTTTAAGGAAGAAGATCTGATAGATCCGCCACGGCACAATGGGTATGCTATTAAGTAAGGAATTCCAGGTTGCTTGGGGTACTTGCAATTATTACAAAGTTCTTTATATCTAGTATATGTCTGAGCATCAATCTGCCATGATGGAAGGAATCTCTTCAGAGTCATTCTGCCAAGATGCTAACGGCAACTCTACGTGTACTGGGTGCTTTCCTTTAGTTCAGTCACTCCCACTCTCAGAACCGAGAGTCCCTACTGATAAAATAGGGAAGGAATTCCTGCCACAATGGAAAGATTAAATGATGTGATTAGGAAGTTCCTAGCTGATATATGTCAGTCTCATGTAAGGCGCACCTATTTGCTCTGGTTCAATCTTAGAGCCAACAAGAAAAAAAAAAAGCTTTCTTCCTTTCCCAAGTGATACTCACTCAAATTATTAGGCAGAACCATAGTTCCATCATTACTGGTCTACTCTAAATGAACCAGGTTCCTTCAAGAGTCAGTAAGGTATCAAAGTTAAGACATTTTAAGGACAGCACAACAGAAAATCAATAGGCCCCTCAGAGCACATAAGATGCAAGCTGTATCTGTATTTCTTCAGGAAGAAACAGGACCAGAGATGAGGTTGTTTGTCTGATGTCATCTAGTCAACGACAAGCAGAACTTGAGCTAGAAGCTCACCTGCACCCTGTCACTTCCTGTCTGCTTCCTGCCTTGCTCCTTCCCTGCACTCCCACATGCCCATGTCAGGTTCTACGTGTTTCTAAGCTACAGCCATTTTTAAGCTTCAAAATGAGAAGTTGTTTTCACAGTCTTGCTATAATTAAGTCTTCAGTACAACTCATGAAAACAAAACTGTGCCTTTTTAATTAGTGTCTTGAATGTGAATTAATGGTTCATTATTCTTTCTCGTTTCCAGCTGAGATCATTATTAAAGTCTGAGGAAATAATGAATAGCCAGACAGGGAAACTCAAAGGCACAGGGAGGGTCAATTTTCCTCCTTAGATTCTTGGTATACTGGATTGACCTGAGAGGCCTGGTCCCATCAAAATCACCATGTGCAACACCTAACATTTGGGCTTAGATCACCTCAAAGCAAAGATGCACTACTTACTGAATACAGAAACTGTTGCTGTTTACAAAATATGAAGACTTTCAGAGGAGACTATCCTTTGCCCCCATGAGATGTATTGGGTTTTGATAAGTAACAAGGCCATGGGAATCTGATGTCTTGACTCTGGATTAGAGAAGTTAGAAGCATTCACTCTGCTATACCTTCTGAGGATCTACTATGTGCCAGTTCCCATGCTCAATACTAGAAATTCAAGATCAATCCCTAAGACGTAGTCTGACTTCAAATATGAGATACAGGTGTCCATGAAATCAGCTGCTGTATGTGAGGCCAAGTTTGTTTAGCAAGGTTGATTTGGCTGTTTTCCCAATATTCAGTATGAGGTCTTGCAGAAAAGCTAATGTTTATAATAAACTAGTTCTAGAGTATTGAGGGAGTAGTTATGTTCCTTTTCTTCCTCTATCCAATGTTACACAGTACAATTTTTCTATATCCTTCTAAATATTTCATGACACCTGTGTAAAGGATCACACAATATACCCAAAAAGGGCAGCAATGTTAATTTCAGCAACATTTACTGAGCCCCCTTTTGGTAAGACACAGTAGAAGTTAACAACACAGCCACTGAGTTTCCTCCATCATTGTTTTCCTTTGAAAGGAGTCAAATTGTAATGATCACATTCTGTAACTACAAGAGAGTAGGGTTATTCCATTTGTAAGACTGATTTGGAGAGGGGAGTTTCCCTTCTGGAGACCCATCTGTAAAATGAAGAGGTCAAACATAGAGGCCCTAAGATTCCCAACCCTATGCATGCATGATTCTACAATTTTATGAAATATGTTTATGTCTTTGAAGTCTACAGTCCCTGAATGACTCCCCTGACAAGGACAGCACTAAAACTCAGCTATATTCTGAGGTACCTGATAATCAAGAAAAAATATCCATTATCCTAGGACATTCAAGGAGAATTGAAACATTCCATCAGAGAGTAGCCAGCAACCTTGCTTCTAATCTTAAGAAAATGGAGGGGGAGAATGTATACAAGCCCAGGCAGCGAGGTTGTAAACGAGGGAACGTTAGTTGAATGAAATGCTTGCCAGGGGCAGGGACCCTAAATATTCCATGACACCCAATTGATTTCTCAAAATGAGTTCCATTTTTAATTTGTAAATCTAGACGATGAGTCTGTTGGTTGTTCTTTAGCCTCTGCCATCCTGTGTCTGCCTCTGAATTTCTTCTGTACCCATCAAACAGTCATATCAATCTACTTTCCTTTAACACTACCCAGCTCACTGAAGCTTTCAAGCACGTGGTTCATGAAACAGTCCCATTACCTGGGGCAGGATGCTTGAGAAAACTGACACAAGTGAAGGTAATGAAGATGGATGGAGGTGACACCCAAGGCAGCAACAGTGCTCAGAATGGAATGCTGGGGATCCCTAAGACTTGAGTTCATGGTCATTCCTCTACTGTTTCCTAGTTTGAGGCAAGTTATAGAACTCATACAATATTAATCTGGTCCTAAACAATGGCATTAACAGGCACAATTCCTTGAAACTGGGTGATACAAGCCAAGAAGTTGTTTCCTAAGCATCCTACCTCAAGAACTAAGAGAAGAGCTTAGCACATCACTATTAGGAAAGGGTAACTAGGGGCTGTCACATCCAACTAAACTTTCAGCAGATGAATGCAGCAGGTTATTTCCTATTCGGGCATGGCCTGACTAGGCATTCCAAGTAGCAAGTCATATTCTAAGTGGTGGCTTGTGCGTTACAGTTCCTTCTCTCTTATGACTCTATCCAAAAATTCCTCCTGCTAGGTGATTCAACATACAGCTTCCAGAAAAGCAAAGAGAGAGAACGATGAGATCTACAGTCAGGCGTCCCTCCCTTCCCCCCGCATCCCTCACTTCCTCCTGTGCACATCCCTCTCAGCTTCCTCCTGCAGTTCTGTCAGCAGCTACCAGCCAACAATCTGGCTCTGAAAGCAAGGGATTCTAGTGCCTGAACATCTAGGAGGAGGCGGTGGTGTGCCTGGATGTCTGGTGGGCCTCTGCCACAGCCAAGGACCCTCATTAGACATCTTGCCCTCAATGGGAACCACGATTAGCAGCCCTGGCAACACCTAGAACATTTTTAGAAATACAGATATCCAGATGCCAGCTTCAGACTCCACATTTTAATAAGATCCCCAGGTGACCTTGTTTTGAAAAGCAAAAATCTATTTGCACCTTTGAATAATAAAGGACTGCTGCGCCCATCAAAACAAAAGCTAATTTTCATCAACAAATATTTTCTATGACTATGATCCCCAACCTGAAATGATGTGGATTTGATATCAAAAAAGTGCACCTGTGAGCTGAGGAGATAGCTCAGTTAGTAAAGTGCTGAGTCCATAAGCATGAGGACGTGAGTTCATATCCCCAGAACTGACAGAAAGGTAAGCATCATGACACTCTCCTATAACCACAGCACTGGGGAGGCAGAGACTGGAGGATCCCTGAGACTCACTGCCCACCTAGCATAGCTGATGGGAAAACACCAGGTTCAGTAAAAGACTTCATCTCAAGAAATAAGGTGAGGAAGACATATAATATTGACCTCTGACCTCCACAAGTACTCATCTACATACATACACATACCTATACATGCACACCTACACATACGTGTACACAGAGGAACATGTACATATACATACACTACACACAAAAATGCACCTGAATTGGAATTCATAGTTGTTGACCATTTATTTTTGTGGCAAGTACTATGATCAACATATTACCTTTGCAAAAACGATCACAATCCCAAGTAAAGGATCATGATCTCTGTTAAAGTGATAAAGTATATTTTATCCGTAAATAAAAAATTAATTGTAATTGGCATAAAACAGACAGTGCATGGAGAAGAATGGCCTGTAATTAGTAAATAGCAGCCTCAATATTTAGAACAATAGAGATGGAGTTTGGGGGAGGATGAAAGAGAAAATTGACCCAAAGCTTTGCTTTCTATGCTGTTTGAAACAATAAGCTCGAGTAGCGAAGAGCTGAAGGAGTTAGACAAGAAGCTGCTCCTGGTCTGCATGCAGGAAGTGGGGATAGCCTGGAAGACTTCATATCACCCTGGAGAGGCACCCATCGCAGGCAGACGACAACCTGAGGGGCCTGCTGAGTGCCATCAAAAGGAGAAAACCCTATACTCTTCCCTATCGTTTGTCCTGTGATTCAGGAACAGATGTTCCTCTGGCCTCTTTTTCAAGCTCTTGGCTAATGGGTTTCAATTAAACCATGACAAATGTCATTTGATTCAATTCACTGCATGATCTACTTGTGTCATGTGACTGATGTGACTGATGCCAGTGCTATTCACCTGTTATATCCATAGATCTCCAATGCTTTGTGCGTGGGTGATCCCTGCTTCAGTTCCAGAGTGACTGTGACTGCCTAGCTCCAGTTCTCAACACCCAGTTAGCCTTCTAACTGAACTATCTATCTGAAGTGCCCCCCCGCTTCCTCCTCCTGTTCCTCCTCCTCCTCTTCCTCTTCCTCCTCCTCCTCCCCTTCTCCTCCTGTTCCTCCTCCTCCCTCCTCCTCTTCCCCCTCTCCTTCCTCTTCCTCCTCCTCCTCCCCTTCTCCTCCTGTTCCTCCTCCTCTTCCTCCTCCTCCTCCTCTTCCTCCTCCTCCTCCCCTTCTCCTCCTGTTCCTCCTCCTCCTCCTCCTCCTCCTCCTCCTTTCCAAATCCATCTCCACATTCAGTCAAGAAGTACTTTCCTTAAATACAAGTCTACAGCTCCAAGACTTGTAGGAGGATCTAGCTTATATCTGTTGAATCCTTTTACAACTAGGCTCTGAAAACTACCCAAGCCTCACCCCTGAGTATATTTCCTGCATTTCTAAGCTCATTTAGCATCCTTCTCCTCAATGTTCTCCAAATTTCATTCTATTGCTTTTGATTCTTATTTGCCTAGACTGACGCCTTCATTTTTGTTGAACTCTTACTAATGTTCCTAAACATCACCTTCCTTATGGAACGTACACAATTTTAAATCAGTGTAAGCATTTTAGACCTACATCTTTCTACTCCCACTGTGGGCACTTCTACTGGTGTCCCTACAACATTGTATTATGATTCTGCCTCTGCGTTCAGAGACCAGAGACTTCATTGCATCTTATCTAAAATCTCAGCACCTAGCCAAGTGAGACATAGTATGCTCTCAAGGTGTGATACATGAGAACAAAGCTACTTAAATTTCACTGGAAGGTTGACCTCCAAGAGAGCAGCATCCAGTATAAGCACCGTGGGACTCTATCATGGTCATGCAATTTTCAAGTTGTATGATTCATCAGACTCCATGTACCAGGTGTCACCTTTGCATTGAGCTTCGCTGATCAAGAAAATGAATTTGACCCTGGATCTCTGTCCTCCAGACAGCAGCTTGCCAGAAGTCGTTAATGCAGTAAATTATCTTCCCAGCTGTTAATACTGTGTACCGTCTTGTTTCCTGCCTTTTAGTTCAGATGAGCATCAATTTGTGCTGTGATATTTACATGAATATCTTCATTTCATCAGCAGCACTGTCCATCTGTTTGGCTGAGGGCTGAGTTACCAAGCAGTGGCCAGAAATGGAGGCAGGAGGCAGACTGAATGGTAACTTCCCCCCAGGGAGAAGGACAGCCAGTTTCCAGTTCTGCCACTCTGCTTGCAGCAAACGCAAGAGCAAGGGAATAGAAATGCCATCCTGAAGTGAAAAGTTAGAAATGAGAGGCTGTGTGTCTTCTCTCAGACAGAGGCTTTGCCACAGAGGGTGGCTGCAGAATGTAGAAGGATCTTGGTTTCCTTAAGCTAAGTTTCCCGTGGGCAACCCCATACGTCACACATTATTTTTGCTTTTAAAAAACTTCGTAGTAAAAAAAAAAAAAACTTCGTAGTATAAGCCTACTATGAGCCAGCCACTGTTCTCTAAGGAGTCAAACTGCATTAATCTCTGAATTCACAGTTTTCTGTTCTCTAGGGCCAACCAATGCCTCTTGAGTTCTGATTGTATAGCAAGCACCAAGTCCCGGGGACAAAATATTAGGAGTAAAGCCACACCCTCAATGTCACAGAGCATGAGGCTTAGTGACCAGACTTAGAGAAAGAACTATATAGGCAGGAAGCAAGTTCACACAGGCTCCAAGACAGGAATTAGTCTGCCATACTCAAGGAAAGGTGGGATTGGAGTGAATGGTGGAGTTGAATGTGAGGGTTCTAAGAGCAGGCAGCAGCTATGGCCTGATCTTATCATAAATGTGACAGGAAGACACGTTAAGAGAAAAGCTGGCATTTTATGAATGTCAGAAAGATTACCTGGTTGTCCCTGTGAGAGAAACAGCCTGTTCAGGCTCCAGGATAGGTGCAGTGAAACCAGTTAGAACCATTGCTTTTATCAATGTAAGAAAAGAGGCAGCCCGAACAGGGCTGTTACGGACTTTCATAAGAAGTGACTGAGTCAGGAAGTGGACAGGACATCCTGGTAGAGTATGAATTCTGTGTGAGACAAAGCAAAGCTAATTCCAGGGTCTGTGGCATGAGCAACGTGGTGGATGGCAGTGCCATTCATTAAGGAAAGGGAGGTTTGATAGTAGTAAGCCAATTTGCGAAGGAAAATCAATAGTTGTGTTGCGATGTGTTGAGTCTGAGATGCCTATCAGACAGCCAAACCAGGGACATCAAGGTTGCAATTAGGGCTTAAGGAAGATGAAGAGGAAGAGGCAGAGAGGTAAGAGGTCTGAAGTAGGAAAGTAGCTCAGAAACATGGGGAAGGCTGGAAGGTGTTGCACACTGCTGAGCATCTGCTGTGTCAAGCAACAGACTTTAAAGTTCATGTTCATTACCTCATTTCACCCTCACTGCCAGGGAGAGGAGACTTTTGGAAAGATGTAGCGCTTAAGAATAAAAGCATTGCAGTCAGTCTGAATATATTTGTACCTCACTTCTCCATTTCCTGTATATGTGGCCTTGAACAATTGCCTGAGCCACCCTATGTCTTTATTTCCTCCTCTGAAGATGAAATAATAATACAACCTTTGGAAGGAGAAAACAGAGAAATAGCAAAATACATGCAAATAATTATGAACGAATAGACACCAGTAGTTGTTTTGTGTTTTCACCGTACATTGTGTTCCATAAAAAGGTATGCCCCATTTTAGTGGTTGGCACCCAAACTTATTTGAAAATAGGGTCTTTTGAGAGGTAAAGATGAGGTCATGGCCAATGTCCTTAAAAGAAGAGGGAACTTTGGATACAGAGGCAGATCACACGGAATGCCACATGAAGAGAAGGTACTGTCACAGACAGAAGATGCTGCAGATCACCAGTGTATTAGTTACTTTCCTGGTACTATGAAAATACATTGTGACCAAAGAAACTTATAAAAGGAAGAGTTTATTTGAGCTTACAGTTCCAGGAGAATTACAGTCCATCATGGCGGAGAGACATGGTGGCAGGAGGTGGTAGGATGTGGCAGGAGCAGAAAGCAGAGTGCTTACATCTTCAAGCAGACACAGGAAGCAGAGAGCAACTGGAGATCCAGCAAGGCTTAAGAGCTCTCAAAGCCTGCCTCCAGTGACGTGCTTCCTCCCACAAGGCCGCACCTCCTAAAACCTCCCAAAACAGTGCCACCAACTGGGGACAAAATATCCAAATACTTGGAGCCTATCAGGGACATTTTAATTCGTACCACCACAGTCAGCAATCAGCAGCAGTGAAGGAAGAAGCCTAGAACAGATTCTCTCCTTGAGCCCCCACAAGCATCCAGCTCAGATAACACGTTGGGTTCAGATAGCTAACCTCCAAAAGTCATCATAAGCCCCTCAGTTTGTGATACTTTGTTATGGCAGCTGTAGGAAACTAATGCATGTTCTGTTTTACAAATGAGGAAATAGAAGTTTCAAGGTGATGGCATTGCTCTCTAAACACCATATGGCAAAATGCCAGTATTCCTGAACCCAAGTTAGAGCATCATCCTTCCTTCCATTCAGCCTTCGTCAAACATCAAGTGCACTATTAGCAGCCCAGCTTGCAAATTACCCAGTCAGTGCCCCACAGGGACCCGCAATGCGTGAATGAGACAGACAGGAAATCCAGCAAAGTGAACTTTGTGATAACACCAAAGTAGTATAAAAAGGACTGGGGGAGCAGAGGCAGAGCCATTCTGACTTGGGCAGAGGTCAGGGTGTTTACAAGGCATGTGGAGGGATGACCGATGTAAACCTTCCCCAGGAAACGACAGGTACAAAGAGTTGGCAGTACGTGTGCAGCCGGGGAAGGGATGTGACGGAGTGGAGCTCTTTGTATAGCTGCCTGGCACCATACAAAATACATGATTGTACCATCCCATTATGCCCTCACACTAAAAAAGGACGTCATTCAAAAAGAACTTAATAGATAACAGTGAGCCATGAGGGGCAGAGTCCTGAGCCCAGCACACCTCTGGTACCTCCAGACAGGATCCTCAGGAAGGATTTGGCTCGGCGACTGATCATGTAACCTTTGTGCTTTGCTGGTTCTCAGCTCAGTTACTAGTTGCCTGACCTCAGAAAGCTACATGCCTTCCTCCACCTCTGATACTTGGTCTCCTCCACCTGCATCAGGAAGGCAGGCTTTCAGTCTGCAAGTTATCCCTCCTGATCACCAGCCTGGTGGCTTCTCTGCTGTGAGCAAGGTCATAGACACATCAGGCCAAGAACAGAGCTTATTAGCATTCTTGCCAGTTCCTCCAAGACACTCACAATGGGAGGACAGAGAATTTGCCTTGATATTGCAATGTCTTCAGGTGAATCAGAGATGAGGCCAATTAAGGGGTGGGGAAGGGAGAGACAGTCTGCGAGTTGGTCAGAAACACAAAAATGATGACAGAGAAATTGAGGGATAAGTGCTCTCAGCAAAGAAGAACAGAAGAAGCAAAGGCATCCACAGAAACAGCAATTTTCTCTCAATTTGATGCTAGACAACTCAGGTCTGTTTAACAAGTCCAGCTGGCTGCCTTGGGAGATCACTGATTCCGCTGGAAAATGGAGTCCCAAGTGGGTGCACAGCTCTGACCTTGGTCTGGGACAGTTGCAAATAAATAATAATAATAAATGAATAATATTTTAAGAAGCAATCTTTCAAAAGAAAGCCAAACACCAGCCCTCTGTGGCCAAGCACACCCTATGTGGACAAAGCCCTTGCTGGCTGCAGCTGGAGAGAGTGAGGAAGACAGTGAGAGGTATCCTGAGTGGGCATCTCAGTGAGGAAACTAGAGGTATGCACTGGAGAAGCACAGCCCAGGTGGGAACCTGGGAGAAAACCTTAATTCCAAACAGCATTGGAGAACTTAATTTCTTCGATGTGTTCCTGATAACCCTTGAAATGGGACACATAGAGGTCCAAAAATCTTTCTGGTTTGAACAATATTCAAGATATGAACAACAGCTATTATTTACTAACACACTTCAGTGCTGCAGAGAATGTTCTTCAATTGTTTGTTCAACAACTACTCCTTGAGCTTCCACCAGTGCCAGGCACTGTGACGAGTGCTGGGAACAAACTGGTGAATAAAGAGACATCACACAAACCCTCAAGAATGTGTAGACGCTAAAGGAAACAGATCCTGACCAAGGAAACAAAGAATCAAGTGACTAACCCCGAACAAATGATGGGACTACAGAAAAGTAAAGAAATAGTCACGTGGAAGAAGCAAGAAGAGGAATGTACTTAGATGAATGTTCTTTTAAAACGTGGCAGGACGTGTTACGAAGAGGTCCATCACACAAACAGCAGACAGGTAAGAGAACTCTAGAGGTCTAAGGAAGGGAAAGACACCTGATCTAAAGTGACCATCAAAGATAGGGGGCGTGGTCATTTTACCTGAAGCAACCTGGAGCACAAAACGTTGCTGTGAAATTACTCACCAAGCTCCCAAGCTACAGTCTTGTGTGGAAATCAAGCAGGCAACTATTTCTATTCATAGGAGAAAATTCCAGTGAATTTGGGATTGGATCTTCCTCTAGTCCACTTCAGGTTTGAACTCATCCCTGCCGAGCTCTACTGCAGCCACTGGGTTGACCACTCTGAAGCAGAAGGCTCTTTGGTGAAGCTGTGTCTAGATCCTAGTCCACATAAACAGAGAGACAGCAAACATGGTTCATGGTGGAGAAGACCCATAGGACACTTAGAGCTCTGTAACCTGTCTTGACTCTTCCCCACAGTCACGTTTCTTTGACTCAATGGACACACCATTTAATGACATGGGTCCCAGAGCTTACTCGTTCACTTCACTAAGTCACTGAAACCCATGCCGAGTCACAGCCCCTTGGTGGGGGCTCTCCTCACACTAGACCAAAGCAAGACAATGCAAAGTTCTGTCTTCCTCATTGCAACTTCCTGTAAACAGGGCTCACTTTCAATGTGACTCTAACAATCAAGAAAACAAATTAAATCCTAGAATCTCTTTTGCTCTAGATAATAGCTCATTGCAGGAAGTCATTAATGCAGTAAATCAAATTCACAAGTGTTGACACCATGAAAGCATGTTGTTTACTTTCCTTTGATTCAGCTGAGTATCAATTAGCTCACTGATATTTACATAAATATCTTGATTTGGAGGGCGGAATTGTCCATCTGCTTCTGGAAAGATTTAATTAGGTCTGTGTTGCTAAGGAAGAAGAAATTAATCCTTTTCAACATTAACCTTTTCAATTAATATATGTTTTGCAATGCATTGTGTAACATGCCTTGTTATGTAAACTGGGCAAACTAGAACATTTTAGCCTAGGGAAATGATGTCTTTTAACTGAAAGAATATCACTCTTTCCAAATCTTGACCATGAATGCATAGCCACAGGCTTTCATGCTTATGTTTCCTCTTGGTGAGGGTTTTCCTCCACTTCTCAAACGCTTCTCTGTGGTGGTGAATGTCCTTTAGCCCAGAGGGAATGTTCCGGGGCCTCAACTCCCCATTCACTAACACCTTCTGGGACTCTAAACTTCCCTTAACATCTTCCTCAAGGTGTAGAGCCTTCCATGGATCCCTGAGTAAGATCAGGACCCCTTGACATAGGCCTTCATGACTCACCAGCAATGGCTCCCTTGTCTGTGCTGCACCTACAGAAGTAGCTGCTCCATAAATAGAAAGATCATGGGTTCCTCACCCCATGCTATTCTTCTGTTGCTAACAAAGTGTCTGGTTCATGGAAGATAATACGTGCATGCTAAATTAATGACTGAAGAAACCAGAACCCTAAGGTAACAATTCATTGCAATCTCATAGCTCAACAACTATAGACCACAGAAGTAAACATGTCACTAAAGTCATAGGATGTACAAAAGACCTCCCTTTCCTCTTGCCTACAATGGATCTAGGTAGGAGCTCCTGCTCCCAAACTTTCCCCAATTCACAGCCCTGTTCAGATCTGTGAACTCATTGAAGATGCCCACAGTGTCCAATTCAACTTTCCAAAGTTCCAATGTCCAAGGAAATTTTCTTTTCAAACTCATTCTTTAAAATCATCTTTATCTCTTCTTTCTCCTTTCCAATCAGGTATTTCTCGCTGCCTAAAAATCTAAGATCCAAGAACTTTCATATGGCTTCTTAAAATATTCATTCAATCCAAGTTGAGGAGGATAATCATAATAGAGACAGTCACTAGTTAATGATGGCTTACATAAATCAGTAAGTTTACAACTGTGGAATTTTGACACCAACTCTTCTGCTGCCAGTGAACAAAACAAGATTCAGAGTGGTGAGCATTCTGCCCAGTCATGTTGCAAGTGAGCGAGGGCCTTTCTTAAATAGTTCTACTGATTCTTTGAGAACTTCATACAGTGCATTTTGATCATACTCAGATCTTCCCCACGCTATTACCCCTCCCCTGACTTTATGTCTTCTATTATTATTTTTCCTTTTTAAAGGGCTATCAAAGGGTTTGAGAGATGGTTCAGAGGTTAAGAGCACTGGCTGCTCTTGCACAGGACTGGGGTTCAGTTCCCAGCACCCACATGGTAGCTAACAACCATCTGTAACTCCAGTTCCATGGGATCCAGCACTCTCTTCTGACTTCCACTACAACAGCATTACGCAACACAGGTGCACTTATATACATGCAGGCAATACACTCATGCAAATAAAATTAAATTAAAAATAATAACAAAGGACTATCAAGTATTATTTGTATTTCCCAAATGCTCTTGGGCGTGGATTCATCCCTTGGACCTTGGTCAACCTACCAGGGATCACATCCTGCATGTGAAAGCTGACTCTCCTTCTCCTGGCAGCTATCGATTGCTAATAGATCTTCAGCTGGTGTAGGTGTTATGCATGTTGTCACAAGCACAGTGGGTTCATTTGTACAACTACCCTGTGGTGTCCAGACAACATGGTTTCCTTGTATTGATCCACAACCTCTGCTGCTTACAATCTTTCTGCTTCTTGTCCCACAATGGTCCCTGAGAACCTGGATTTTTAAACGCTGATTTGCCTCCAAAGCACTCCAGCTTTGCTGATAGAACACAGGGTCTGTGCTGGCCACCAGGGTCTGTGCTGTACCAGATCACCAGTGCTGAATAAAGTATCTGCTCTTCAGTTATAGCTCTTTTAAACAAATTGACCAAGGTCAAAATAGATCAGAATGACTGGTCTCAAAAGATGGGCTCTGTTTGGGTCATTATCTGGGTATGAACTCAGCCTCTGGAAAATAGTTGATGAAATTTGAGTGTACAGAACTGAGATTGGCCAACATTTCTACAAAGAACAGGATAATAAATACTTGGGGCTTTGTAAGCCACATTGTCTCTGCCACATTTTCTCAGCTTAGTAGTGACTATATAGAGAAAATAGCCATAACAGATAATGAATAGATATAGCTACAGCTATGTTACAGCAAAATCATAGTTATCATAGGTCTTGCTGATCTCTGAAACAGAGGGAAGATGGACTACATGATTTTTATCATTCTATATTAAATATATAACAATTTTCATAGTAATACATTATAGCTGGTCTAAGATTGTTTCTACTTTAAAGAAAAAAGACACTAAGGCCTTCCAGGACAATGAAACTTAACTATAGGTTACCAGCTATTAACTGTAAATGTGTGCCACTGGGGAAATAAAGACAAGTTGGTCTTTATTTCCCAATCTAGGGTGTTGTTTCTGGTTTTTTTCTTGGATATGGTGCTACACACTTGTAATGTACTGTCTTGGGAAGCTGAGGCAGGAGAATTGAAAGTTCTGGGCCAGTCAGGCTGCACACTAAAACTTTGTCTCACCCTCCCACTCCCCAAGATATTGTGTCCGAATCCCTGGCCATGCAGAGACCCTCAGCTCCCTAATACTCAAAGCATCCATTGCCCTCTCAAAATCCCTTATTCACACGGGGCAGGCAGGAGAGATAGAGATAGTAGGGGCCTTGCTGCCTTGAACACATCCTGCAAAGGCCAGTGATCAATTGTTCAATACCGAATGCTGAAAATAGATGGGAGACCATGTTGTAAGCAAGCCATTCGTGCTGACGGAGGCTGAGTGCTCTTAGATGAGCACGAGGACTTTGGGTCAGACCCACCTTCTTGAGCTCCCAATATTTCTACTCGTTAAGCAAATAACCTTGTACCTCATCTTCCTCATCTGCACAAATACTAGTCATTGTGAAGGTTAAGTAAAATAATACAGGGAAGGTGTCCTAGTTAACTTTAACTTAAATTTACATAGCCCAAAGTCACTGAGAAGTGAATCTCAATTGGGGAAATTCACAAATCAGACTGGCCTGTGGGCGTGTCTGTGGGGGAGTATCTTGATTGTTAATGCACATAGGAAGGTCCAGAAGGTCCAGCCCACTGCGAGCAGCACTGTACCTAGCAGGAGGCTCTGGGCTGTATAAAAAAGCTAGCTAGCATGAGCCCGTGAAGCAAGCCAGCATGCAGCTTTCCCAGAGGCTTCTGTTTCAAGTTCCTGCCCTGACTTCATTCAATGACAGACTACGACCTATAAGCCGAAATAAACCCTTTTTCCCCTAAGTTGTTTTTGGTCAAAGTATTTTATCATAGCAACAGAAAATTAACTAGAACAGAAGGTACAGAGCTGACACTGCAGCTGAACAAATGGCAGCAATTATGTGGATTGTGTTTATCACTCACATGGGCTCTTATACCCAGCACTTCCCATCATAGACAGAAGAACCATACATCCTGATTAAAGTAACAAAGTCCTGCCATATACTGTAATGAACAGCTGGATATATTGGTGTGTTTGAGTCTATTGTCAAACCCATTCTCAAAGTCCTGAAAGATCCAGTATAACAGTATAATACTGGGCCAGGCATGGGGACACAGGCCTTTAATCCCACCACTCAGGAGGCAGAGGCAGGTGGATCTCTGTGAGTTCAAGGCCAGCCTAGTCTATATAATGAGTTCCAGGCAAGGTGGGGCTAGAGGGAGACCCTGTCTACAAAATACAGTATATAATATATATATATACACATATATAACAATATTATATATAACAATATATATAAATATATAACAATTATATATATACATATATAAAACAATTTTGGATTACCAGAATGCAAGATTATTGGGTGTACACTAATATGAAGAATAGGTATCAGCAACTAATAAAGGCATATGAATTTACTATGGATTATGTGACATACTTTATCTGGTGGTTTGTATAGATGCCATTCCATTGAGGTAGCCACAATGCTACTTATGGAGGTAAGAAAAGTAAAACAGATCTCCCTCTGCTTCCCTTGGCCTCTTTCTCTGGGGTAAGTCGATCTTGCCCTCAGTGCCTTGACTCCCCCAGCCTCATTCACCCTCCAATCTCCCCTGCCAGTCTCTGCTCCTAGCCTGGGTCCTGTTCCATTCCTTCTCTTGGTGGCCCAGGCACCGGAGAAAACACTACAGCTTCCTGGTCCTGTGCATCCAGACCAACTCAGTTACTTCTCGGGTCCCCAGGGGCTCTCTGGGCCTGGCCCACCCTCATCTCCATCTACTTCCTGGGCCTGCATAATGCTCGGGCCTCTTTCCTGGATGCCGGGGCTGACCTTTCCTCTTCCTGATCCTCTGCATCCACACCAAACTAGCTCCTCAGTACAGTCTCCAGGAGGCCTTGGAGCGGCTTCCTGCACCCGTCGTCCTTTCCGTCTCTGGGTGGCACGGCCATCAGCTGCCCTAGAAAGCATCTTTCCTGGGCCCAGCTCCCAGGCCAGTCTAACCCCCAAATTTCTAAGGCCAAAATCTTTCCTAGAGGGATCCAGACCTTAGAAGAAAGCCTCAGAGCATCTGATCCTCATCTGACTTGGGCCTCTGTGGCAACTCCTGAAGACAAAAGCAATCTGGCCATACCAATATAAAATCAAAAGAGAGAACAAGAAGCTTAGATGAACCAGCTTTTCATGCCCAAAAATTAAACCACAAAGACACATAAAGTTCACAAAAAGAAGCAGACCTAAACTTGAAGGCCTGAGTCTCACACAAGAATCAGAAACTACAAAAGAAATTCACATGTCAAAATCACAGAGAAAAAAAAATAACATGAAAAACCAAAATAACATACACCCAACAAATATCAATAGTCCTCTAGAGGAGTACAATGAGAACCCCTTAGAGATAATGTAGGACATGGAACTCAAAAGAACAATTATAAACATGATAAAAGAATTCAGTAAAAAAAAAGAACACACAAAGAAATCAAATAACTGATAGAAGATAGGGATAAACTTCTGAATGATGTCAGAAGAGTTAGAAATATTGAAGAATACCCGTGCTGAAATGAAGAGGCTGAAATGAAGAGGTAAGTGAAACACTCAGTAAGCCAATTAGAAATGACAAGAGAAAGCCTCACCAATAGGATGAACGAAATGGAAAACAGAGTATCAAGGCTAGAAGATAAACTAGACCACTCAAGCAAAGACTATGAAAGGTTTAAGAAATCACAGAAATGGAATAAGCAGGAATTGTGTGACACCATAAAAAGACCAAACTTACGAATCATAGACATACAGGAAGGAGAAGAATCCCAAGATAATGGCATGGACCAGATCTTCAACAGAATCGTGGAAGAAAATTGCCCAAAATTAAAGAAAGACATGCCCAAACAAATACAAGAAGCATATAAAACACCAAACAGAGAAAGACATGCCCAAACAAATACAAGAAGCATATAAAACACCAAACAGACAGGACCAGAAAAGAAACTCTCCAGGGGACATTACAGTAAAAACACTAAACATACAAAACAAAGAGACAATACTGAAAGCTGAAAAAGAGAACCTAGTCACGTATAAAGGAAAACCCATTAGGATTACAGCTGAATTTTCAGTGCAAACTATGAAAGCCAGAAGAGCCTGGACCAAAGTATTCCCAGTTTTAAATGACCACAGATGCCAACCCAGATTACTATACCCAGCCAAAATGTCTATTATAGTCGAACGGGAAATAAAAATCCTCCATGACATAAATAGGCTGAAGGAATTCATGTCCACAAAACCAAACCTTCAGAGAGTTCTGGAAGTAATACAAAGAGCTGAAGAAAGGAACAACTATACCCACAGGGTTGCAGAAAGAAATTCAATGAAGGCATAACTGTGGAAAATTACAGCTATATCAAGAATGTAAACAGAAATAAAAATCACAGGATTCAATACTCATCTTTCACTAATAACATTAAATATTAAAGGACTGAACTCCCCACTCAAAAGATACAGACTGGGGGAATGGATTAAGAAACAAAACCCATCTTTTTGTTGTCTCCAAGAAACTCACCTCACTTTCAAGGACAGATACTATCTTAAAGGGAAAGGATGGAAAAAAATATACCAAGCAAATACTACTAAGAAAAAAGAAGGCATAGCAATACTAATATCTGACAAAATAGACTTTAAAACGAATCAGGAGAGATAAAGAGGACCATTTCAATCTGATCAAAGGAACAATAAATCAAGAAGATATTACAGTCATGAACGTATATTCACCAAACTCTCGTGCACCCAAATTCATAAAATCAATACCACAGGACTTTAAGACCCAGATTAATCCCAACTCATTAATAGGAGGGGACTTCAATACCCCACTGTCTCCATTACATAGATCAAAAGGACAGAGAGTTAACAGAGAGACATCTGAATTAAACAATACCATATATCAAATGGACTTAACAGACATCTACCGAGCATTCCACGCAAACACCAGAGGACATACTTTCTACTCAGCACCCCATGGAACCTACTCCAAAACTGACCATATACTGGGGCACAAAACAAACCTCAACAAATACAAAAAGACTGAAATAATTCCATGCATTCTATCAGACTACAGTGCAATAAAGCTTACAATCAATACCAGAAGTACTAATAACCACATGAACACATGGAGATCAAACAACACACTCCTGAATGATGAATGGGTCAAAAGAGAAATTAAGAAAGAAATAAAAGTATTCCTGGAACTAAATGAAAAGGACAATACAACACAACAAAACCTCTGTGACACACTGAAAATGGTCTTAGAGGGAAGTTTATAGCTCTAAGTGCTTACATCAAAAAATCAGAAAAAACATAAATGACTTAACACTGCAACTTGAAACACATGAAAAGCAACAGCAAACAAAACCGAAACCCAGGAGACAAGAAGAAATAACAAAAATCAGGGCAGAAATCAATGAA
>NW_008347190.1:218485-219810 GCF_000622305.1 Nannospalax galili
GGGGGGATGAATATACCAGATTACAAGCTGTATTATAGAGCTATAGTCATAAAAACAACATGGTACTGGCACAAAAATAGATCCATAGATTAATGGAAGAAAATTGAAGACCCAAATATGAGTAAATGCAATTTCAGGCACCTGATATTTGACAAAGGGGCCAAGAATATTCACTGAAGGAAAGACAGCATGTTCAGCAAATGGTGCTGGCAAAACTGGATCTCCACCTGTAGAAGAATGAAACTAAACCCCTATCTTTCACCCTGCACAAAAGTCAATTCCAAATGAATCAAAGACCTTAGCGTAAAGTCTGAAACTCTGAAATTGTTAGAAGAAAACATTGGGAAAAAACTATAAGATATAGGTGCAGGGAAGGTTTTTCTAAACCAGACATCAATTGCTCAGGAAACAAGGGCAAGAATTTACAAATGGGACCTCATTAAACTAAAAAGCTTCTATACATCAAAGCAAGAAACCACAGAAGAGAACAGAAAACCCACAGAATGGGAGAAAATCTTCACCAGCAACACATTGACAGAGGCTTAATATCCAGAATATATAATGAACTCAAAAAACAGAGAATCAAGATAAGAAGTAACCCAATTAAAAGATGGGCTAAGGAGCTGAACAGAGAGTTCTCAAAAGAAGAAGTAAAGATGGCTATGAAACATCTTAAAAGATGTTCAATATCACTAATAATTAGGGAAATGCAAATTAAAACCACTTTAAGATTTCATCTTACCCCAGTCAGACTGGCTAAGATCAAGAAAACAAATGATATCAAATGTTGGAGAGGATGCAGGGAAAGGCGAACACTCAACCACTGCTGGTGGGGCTGCAAACTGGTTCGACCCCTATGGAAAGCAGTGTGGAGAACTCCTAAAAAACTACAAATGAACCTACCATTTGACCTAGTTATACCACTCCTTGGCATATACCCAAAGAACTCATCCTATTGATAGACTTTTGTACATCCATGTTTGTTGCTGCTCTTTTCACATTAGCTAAGAGATGGAAGCAACCTAAGTGTCCCTCAGTTGACAAGTGGATAATGAAAATGTGGTTCATTTATACAAGGAGTTTTACTCAGCAGTAACGAAAGATGAACCCATGAAATTTGCAGGTAAATGGATGGAACTAGAAAGTGTTATGCTAAGTAAAGTAACACAGACTCAGAAAAAAATTGACATATCTTCTCCTTCATATGTGGATCCTAGAACCAAACCCTGATAAGTGAGTATGTATCCAGACATAACTACAGGAATCAGGATAATGTAAAGGAACCAGGGAGGTAAAGGAAAAGAAAGAACCTGAAAGAGAAGAAC
>NW_008347190.1:224563-225493 GCF_000622305.1 Nannospalax galili
ATTTTATATTTATGAATATGAATATTGTCCTCACATGTATGTAAGTGTACCACATTTGTATAAATAGTGGGGGTTTTGATACTCCCTATCCTTAATTTATTTCCAGGGATTCTAGAAATCAATGCATGGATAGCACCTGCCCAAGCTTAAAAATTTTCAGTGCAAAAATGGGAAAGAAGGAGCTCAAGAGAGGGAGGACACAGGAGAAGGGTATTATTAAGGGAGAAAGGGGGGAAATGGGGACACCTTAAGTGGGACTACTATGGTGGAGGGGTGAGACAATGAGAGAGATAAATAATGCCTAGCTAGTTTTGAAAACCAGAGAGACCCATATTACTCCTACAACCTACTGACAAATTATACATAGCAGACCAAGAAATATATGTCTAGGTAAGGTTTATCTGAGAACAATTGGTCTTTGCCCAAGATTTATCTACATGACACACAATAACTAAAAATACCAGATTGGTGGAAATAACCTTCTTGCGTGTTTAACAGACATACTTTGAGGTCTATAATAATTTGGTCAGAGGGACATAAAGGACACATTTTGCTCCTTGCCCTCCTAGGTCAACTAGTTCCAGGGGACTATGAGCATCTACCAAAATGTCCTATAATGGTGGTGGGTCACCTGTCCTCTTGATCAAGAAGGCCAAGGATCCCCCACCAGATGGACTTGAACCCCTGTCCAGTCTACAAAGAGGAGGGTCAGCACAGAGGAAAAATTTCCTCCATGCTTCCTAACAAAGCCAACCATGGTCAAGCAGGACCTTCGACTTATCTTCACATAGGCAGAACTGGTAAAAGAAATGAGCCAGGGGCTCCTCCCAAGCCCATGTGACCCCTGAGGTACAGATCCTCAAACGACCTTAAGAGTAAAAATAAATTGGTTTATCTGGGCCAATTGTAGGGTTTTAAACAGCCAAAAGG
>NW_008347190.1:225526-226338 GCF_000622305.1 Nannospalax galili
TGTATAGCTTAAAGCTACATAACAAGAAACAATGACAGATAGGAGATACCTTCTTTTGAGTTGTTGGCCAGGGTGGCTAAAGGGACTCCCAGATAGTAACCCAGCATAGAACTGGGAAAATGAACAGCAGACCCCAATCTTATCTAAAGGAATATTGACAACTGATTGCTGCTAGATGAGGAACAGCTGACCTTCCTAAAACAAAGACCTCTAGGTAGGGTGACTAGATTCACCAGAAGGGCAAGTAGTTGTGAAGGGCTGGGGATGCCAACAGCACAGCAGACAGTAGCAGGGATATCAGAGTATAAGGGCTCTAGTGGGGGCGGGGCTATGGGAAGGTGCCATCTGGGAAGTGGTTTTATAGTTGGAAAAGATGGTTTCAGATGTTCTGTGTGATATACACACAAAAAAAAATCAACAAATTTAAAAAATGTATTATATTTGAGGAGGAAGGATGGAAATTTACCTCATGTTAATTAGTAGACATAATAAACATTACCACTGAAATCTACCCGCTGACTTTATAGACAAACACAGGTGCCAAGGATCCAAGTGCAACCGATTATGATAACCAATATGACTAATAATAATCAGATACATACAGATTAGAGATGCATGTGCCAATATCTCAATGTTAGTAGCAAAAGCAATGAGTCTTCCTGCAAGGAACAATATTTCTAAAATGAAATGGAGATCGTTTCTAAAGGTTAAAAAACTCATTCAATTTTATGTCTTACAGGGTTCATACTGAGTTCAATATTGTATTAATTCAACAGTGAACCTAAAATTTTTTGGGTGTTTTTTTGAACCTA
>NW_008347190.1:226349-227357 GCF_000622305.1 Nannospalax galili
GTCAACTGCGAACATAGAAACTTGCACTTACTTGTGAAAGACTTGTTCTCTTGCTCGGGAATGTGTTACTGAATATGTTAAAGCTGTAGTGAAATGTTTCTTCTAATCATGTAGTTATTAAAATTTTTAAAAATGATAAAAAAAATTCTTCAATGCATAAAAATTTTTTCCTTAATAATTAGAACATGTGAAAAACATTACCACTGAAATCTACCGGACAATTTTATAGCCATGTTTAGATGCCAAGTAGCTCAGAAAGTAACCAACTGTGACTAGTAGTAATCAGATATATAGAAATTAGAAACGCATGTGCAAACATCTTAATGTCAATTGCATTAAAAATGAATTTTTCTATATGAAACTGTATATTTTAATAATAAAATGGAGATCTTTTTTAAAGGTTAAAACGTCATTTAATTTTATGTGTTATAGGGTTCATACTGAGTACAATATTGTATAACTGTAATAATTCAGCTGTAAATCTAAAAATTTACAGCCAATTTTGAAAGAGATGCATCTTTGCTCTGGAAATTGTTACTGAATATGTCAATGCTGTTATAATGAAATGCTTCTTCTAAGTATGTGGTTACTAAATAAATAATTTAAAAACATTATTTGTGTATGATATGAGGTTTGTGGAGTATTATTCTTGATTTTTTATGTGAACTTCATGCCTAATATTTAGAAGAATTAAAGAACCATTTTCCAAAGTGGCTTTAATATCACACCAGAAAGTTATAGTATTCCAACATCTACTCTAATTAACCAAACCTTGTTATTGTTGCTTTGCTGCAGAGAGAAAAGATAGAACATTGTGTTTCTCTAACACTATTTGTTCAAAAGAAATTCCTTTCCATTGAAATGTGCTAGCGTCTTTGTTGAAAATAAGTTGAATATAAATCTGAAGATTTTGCTTTCCAAACTTTCAGTTTCTAAATTTTCAGTTAAACTTTCACTTTCTTAACTTCCAGTACTATATTTTTTAAAGTTTTTTTAATTTTATTTATT
>NW_008347190.1:227457-231031 GCF_000622305.1 Nannospalax galili
ATTGTCTGCATGAAGGTAAATGCACCCATGTCATGCAACACCTGGGGAGGTCAGAGAGGCTATTGGATCCCCTGGGATTGGAGTCATGGACAGTCGTTAGCTGCCATGTGGGTGCTGGGATTCGAACCTGGGTCTTCTGCAAGAACCACCAGTGTTCTTAACCACTGAGCCAATTCTCCAGCCCCTCAGTTCTACATCTTTTAAGAAAGAATCACACTGTTTGATTAGTATAGCTTTGTAGTGAATTTTGAAATCAAAAACTTTTTATCAACTTTAATCAATTTCATTGTTTTTCAATATTGTTTTGCCTGTTCTATGCTCTTTGTATTTCCGAATGGATGCTGAAGTCATTTAATAACTTCTGTAGCTGACATATTCAGACGAGTTGAATTGAATTTGTACAGCAATTTGGGGAATATTATTATTTAACAATAATAAGTGTTACAGTTCATTAAGGTGGATGATTTATTTCCATTTATAACTCATAAATGACGTTACTTGCAACAATTTCCTTTAAAAAAAGAAAAAGAAAAGTAAAACAAAGCTTAAGCAAAATGACACTTAAAAATAAATGATCTTTCACTCGGGCAGCCGAGGCAGGCATCCGGATCTCTGTGAGTTCAAGGCCAGCCTGGTCTACATAGTGAGTTCCAGAGCAGCTGGGGCTACAGGGAGACCCTGTCTCAAAAAGACCAAAAATATAAATAAGTAAATAAATAAATAAATAAATAAATGATCTTTAACAGGGAACAAAAGGCCTCACTGTTCTAAAAAAAATATGAAGTTAGTTTAATTAACTTAAGCAGTCATGTGATTACTGCTTCCTTAAATTGGTTAAAGAGGTTTATTAATTATGTGTTTAAAAATCCTGATGACTTGCTGTTCCCTTCCCTTATGGACTATACAGCTGGCTGAATGGTCCTTTCCTCTTCCTTCCTCTCACACTGCTTATTACTCATTTCCATTCAACAGAGGACCAGTGGGGTAATTGAGCCATTCATAGGAAACACTGATGACCATGTTTAGGAGTTAGTCTATTCCAGTAGAAACTCCAGACAGGACAGTGGAAGGAAGGTTCTCGGGCACAAGGTCCTGCAGTCCTTATTCCAAATAAGAAGGTAACTCACTGACCAATTCAGCAGTTGGTCTTGAGTTTTCTAAGAGTTTTCTTATCCTACAAATTTTTTTACTCTCACAAAAGAGATTTAGAGGAGTGTTGTCTGTCATCCCCCAGACCTAAGTACTGACTCCCAAAGGAGATGCTAAGGGTGGTCAGCAGTTCCGGGTCTGCATTCAGCTGCACCATTTATTAACCATGTGACTATGGGATAATATCCTAATTTCACCAAGTTTCAGTTTTGTTAAATTCCCTACTAATATCACTGATACTCTAAATACAAAATTATTTTGACCATAATTTTATTCTTTCCAGAACCACAAACTAAGCAAATATGTAGGTCAGATATTCTGATAGACAACTGGGACTCAAAAAAAAATGTAAGAAAGATTTGTATTAGTTACTTTATCTGTTGCTGTGATAAAACACTATGATCCAAAAAACTTATAGCAGGAAGAGTTTATTGAGCTTATGGTTCCAGAGGGATGAGTTGATCATAGCCAGGAGGCATGGCAGAAGGCAGCTGGAGCAAAAAACTGAGTGCTTATATCTTCACACATAGATAGAAAGCAGAGAGAGACCACTGGAAGGATGCAAGATATCTGGTCTCAAAGGCTATCCCCAGTGACGTGTTCCTCCATCCTGAATTCCCAAAACTCCACAACAGCGCCACCAGCTGGAGTCAATATTCAAATTATCGGAGCCCACTGGGGGCCATTTCTCATTCAAACACCTTAGGGTCTCTTCTAGTAGAAAAGAATGTACACATTGACAGTGAGGATAGAGGACAGTAAGGGCCAGAGCTGACAGGTTAATGGAGTGTGGACACCCAGCCATCCAGAGGTATGAAAGGATTCACAGGATAATGTTACAGTTGATTCTTGGAGAAAAGAGAGGGTAACAGGAGGTACAGATGATTGGTGAGAAGATCATCAGCAAAGATACTGCCACAAAAAAATCATAGAATGTTATGAAAAACATCCTGAAATGCAGTGAAGACTAGAGTTCTAGGGAGCATGTGCGGGGCAGGACGCACATGAAGCTGGATGGGAAATAATATGGATTGTCCAGTTTCATGTATGAAATTAAAAAATAATTCTTAAGTTCCTTGGGCTTGTATTCCAGATTAGGTATTCCACAAATTGTCACGCACCTCACCTCACTTGGACTTTGCTGCTATAACAAAATACCTTAGATTAGGTACATTACTGAAAATAAAAATTTTCTTATCACAGATATGGGGGTTTAGAAGTTGAACGTTTGGTTTCTGATGAGAACTCTTTCTGTATTCTTACATGACAGAATGAGAAGGTTCTGAGAGTCCTCTCCATCAGTCCCTTTTCTAAGACCCTGATTCTACCCACAAGCACTCTACTTTCATAACTCAATCACCTAATAGCTCCACTTCTCAATACCTTGGCAATTAAGTTTCAACGTATGAATTTTGGAGGGTACATTCAGACCATGGCACCTTCATATATCATTAAAACAATTCTACAAGATAAGGTGCCACTATACTCCCATTTGAGAGATGAGCACATAGCAGAACGGGGGTAGAGAGAACACTAATATATTCCCTCAGCTCTTACCAGCAAGCTTCTTCATACAGCAGAATGTGATGCACACAGAAGGACACAACTAGCTAAGTTTTAGAGATAAGAGACTACAGAAGGCATGTTCCTGGATAGGAATCCTATATTAAACCTCACTCACCCACGGAACAGGGACCATTGCAGAAGAGGGGGCAGAAAGACTGCAAGAGCCAAGGTTGGTTCATGAGTATAAGCTAGTTCATTTTATAAAGCCAGTTTTGCCAATAGGGCAGACATCAAATCAGAGAAAGACTAGGAAGACTAAAAGATGATTCCAAGGTGTGACATGATGGGAGTCACAGAAAAAAACAAAGGAAGAGCTGAGGAAAATGCTCAGGAGATCTCTAAGGCAGGTTCATTGGGACATTGATTCTGACTGAATACACAGAACAAGACGAAGGCAGCACTGGGCGTGAGCGTAATGGGGCTCTTTGAAAGGACCCTACCACCCACTTTAGGTTCGGTTGTTCTCAGCAGTCACTCAAAGCATTGGTCTGACCTGATGCTACATCACTGCAACAGCAATAGAGGATCCATTGAGCATCTAAGTGTGATAAGAAAACTTTTTAGACCATTAGGGTACCAAGCTCTAAATGCCTTGTCCAAAAACAAGAGTGATCCTCTTTCCGATCATAGTAAGAAGATTGTCCTCTTTGAAATTCTACTTATAAGGATGCCATTACAAGGTTTTGGGTGTAGGAATTCTATTTCACTCATCATGACTTCTACGGTAACCAAGACAGGGCCCACACACAAGAGGAAAACACCATCAATGTGTGGGTAGCCGATGAGCTAGACTTTCAGAGCTTTAAAGAGCTTTAGGTGTGCCTCGGGTCACGTAAGTCTAATTTCCTTAAAAAATCTT
>NW_008347190.1:231046-279145 GCF_000622305.1 Nannospalax galili
AATAATATGTGGCTGCCTTAAAAGTCATTGCACAGCCATCTGGAGACATGTTTCTACTCAGAAGTGCTAACAGGGATATATATGGATGCTGGCTCTCAACGAAATTAGAGATGAAGAGAAGCGTGTTTTAGCAGCCCTCGTCTCCCTCCCCTCCTGCTCTCCCATGAGTTTCAGAACTGGGCAGAGACTCCACACATGCCTCTAAGTCATGCAAATGCTTTGGTGATTGACTAGTCTGATCTTCCTCCAAATATGTTTTGCTCTATGCAGGATCCTGGGACAAGAAATACTTATCTTGCAAGGATGTTTCAATAACAGAAGCATTTCAGACTTAGTGATTCCAAACATGAAAGCAAAGATAAAGTGGTTCACCCATAGTTCCAGAAACGATAGGACAGTCGTCAATGACATCTGCCCTGTGAACAACCCTGGCTACCAGCAGGTTCCTCTCATTGTTCATCCCTGGAGCATTTTAAACAGGTGTCGGGAACTTTTCATGGCGGTGAAGACAGATGAGAAACGTACAACCCTGAAGACAAAGTGCACACACCCTAGGGACACGTGGCACTCATCACCCTCAGTTTCCCAGGTACAGAAAGAAAGTCCTTACCAAGACCCCCAGTACTAAACTTCATATGGTTAACCTGGTACTAAGTAGTCCAGAGGTGAGCCTCTTCTGGGTTATGTGAGGAGTCTGGAAACACAGTAAGGTGTGAGCTGGTTAGTTTTTGTCAACTGTGCCTAAATTAGAGTCAATGGAAGAAGGAAACTCCAAATGAGGCATGTCCTTCATCAGATTGGCCTGTGGTCATGTCTATGGGGCATTTTCTTAATTGCTAGTTGGTACAGGAGGGCCCAACCCACTGTGGGCAGTGCCATCCCTAGGCAGGTGGGCCTGGGCTGTATAAGAAAGGTAGCTGAGGGGGCTGGAGAGATTGCTCAATGGTCAAGAACACTGGCTGTTCTTGCAGATCTGGGTTTGAATCCCAGCACCCACATGGCAGCTAACAATTGTCTGTAACTCCAGTTCCAGGGGATCTGACAGCTTCCCTGTCCTCTGTGGGCATTGCACGACATGGGTGCACTTCCCTACATGCAGGCAATACACACATACACATAAAAATAATAAATAAAATATAAAAAAAGAAAGCTGAGCAAGCCAGGTGGAGCAAGCCAGGAAGCAGTACTCCTCCACGCTCTCTGCTTCAGTTCCTGCCTCCAGATTCCTGCAGTGAGCTCTGCCCTGGCTTCCCTTGATGATGAACTATAAGCCTTAAGCCAAATAAACCCTTTCCTCTCCAAGCTGGTTTTGGTCATGGTTTTAGCATAGCAACAGGAAAGCACACTGATACATTGTGTTAGTAAACTTTTTATTACTATGACCGTAATACCTGACATAAACAACTCAAGTAGGGAAGGATTTACTTTGTTTCATGGCTTCAGAAAGTTCAGTCCATTGTGAAGCAGAATTTCATAGCAGTAGAAGTGTGTGACGAGGGAGACTGCTCTCATGATGTTGAGGAAGCAGAAAGCTAAAGTACAGGAAGGGCCCAGGTAAGATATAGCCCCAAGGCCAAGTCCCAGTGATCTAATTCTCCCAACTGGGCCTCACCGTCCACCTTTAATCAACTCCCAATACTATGTCAGAGGTATGTACACACTGCATAAAGCTATCTGTCTGTGTGTCTGTGCTTGCCTCTTTCTTTCCTTGCTCTTTCATACCAGCTTAAATGTGAGGGAAAGAGACGTGAACAGAAGGTGAACTGCAGGGCCAACCTATCAATCCCTGCGTTCTGTCTACCCTGGGATATCCTTGTGAAACGGGAAAGCTACAAGAGGAACGGGGGGAACATTTATTAAGCACTTACTCTGTGCCAGGTTCTGTGCAGAGTGTTTTACTATTTCTGTGCTTCCTGTTGCTTGAAAGAGATTGCTCTCAGAGTACACATGAAGAAGTTGAGGCTCACAGACATTATGCAATTCACTTAGAAGCACTAGCTCACAATTAGAACTGTGCTGTGAACCTCCGGATCTGTCTACCTCCAAAGCTGCACTATCAAGAATAGTAGCCAGAAGCCACGTTCACGTTCTGAGCATCTGAAAAGTGACAGGCTCCCGCTGAGGTTTGTGTAAGTATAAAATAAACAGTTTTCAAAAACTCAGTATGAAAACAAGATGTAAAACACCTCAGTCATTTTTATATTGATTAGAAGTTGATTTGATATTTTGTATACTCTCTTTAATAAAATGTGTTAGTAAATTTAATGTCGCTGTTGCTCCTTATGTTTGAAAAACATGGATATTGGAAGTCAAAGATTATAAGTGTGGCTGACATTGAGGCTCCCGGTGAGCAGCTGAGGACAGAGACAATGAGGTGACAACGTGAGTAGACTTTGTTCTTTCTTCCTTCACATGATGTTCTGCCTCCCTTGCTCTGTCCTCATCCCTGCATCAGGAAGGAGTAGAAAGGAAGGAATGTGGGAACGGGAGTGGAACCTGGTCTCCGATGCCCTGAAGAACAGTTGTACTAATCAACAAGGAACACCATGAGCACTCCTGGAACCTAGCTGAAGAACAGTAAACAAAGTTAATTCTTCAGCATCTTCCTCCCCTAGAAACTATCTTCTGTAATAACAACAGTCGTGAATAATATAAATCAGATACATACAGGAAGAATAATAACTGTTCTTATAATTTACATAAATAAGAGGGAAGGAATACAATGAAATGCTGAGGCCTAGGCCCTGTCGTAGCAACTTTACACGCGTGAACTCTTTGAATCCTTTGAACTCTTTAAACTCTTTGAGATCAGTGCTGTCATTTCCCTGGTAGACAGGTAGCTGGCTGTTTTCAACAGCCCCACCCATAATATAGGGTGGAGATAGGACTGAAAACCTGGACTTGGCTTCAGGAGCTGCACAGAGAGAAAAGCAGGATGGAAAGAGGAGGAAGACGAGACTGAAGTGCTAATCTGTATAGGGTCTTCGTACCTATAGGCATTCAGGTGCTAGGCACAGCATCTAGGGACTCAGTCATCATGAATAATGTACTTTTATCATCCCATTGGCTGTTGGAGAAACTGTATAAGCCAGAGGGATTCATCTAAGGCCATTCAGCTTCTCAACCTGAATTTCTAACTGCTGGGGCTAGGGCTGGAGCTGGGAAAGGAGGAGACAGAGAAGAGTTCAAGGAAAGTGCCACACATTTGTGTGTGTCTTTTATCCTCAAATGCATGGAAAATTATTTGAAGCCAAGAAATAAAACACCTTGCATGTCCAACTATGCCTCCTTGACTTCTATCACAGAGTCAAGTGCATAGTAGGTCCTTAAATTTGCTTACTGAATTTAAGGTATGAAATCCCTCTTTGCAGAGACACGTGAGCAATCCTGAGATGACGGTGACATCATTTGCTCCAAATAATATGTGCATTCCTCTTCCAATGAGGAATAGTTTTCCCTGTGATTCCGTAGTGATTTGAGCCCACCAGCTATTTTAAGACCCAGATTTCCTATTTTTGTGCATGTTTCTAAAAGGCCTGGAGAGACCTATCATCTTTTATTACCTTCCTACAGCCTCCCTCATAATTTATAGAGTGGAAGCATAATTGGGGGTCACTTTCATGTGCCTGACCTGTCAAAAGACAGTCAGTTACACATTATGAAGATGACACAGTCAGACCTGAGAGGACAGCTTCCACATCCTAGGCTGGGAGACACACCGGGGACTTCAGTAGACAGACCAGAGGCTGGTTAACTGTCGGTTTGTGACTGTTGCCCTTTGAAAGTGCCATTTTCAAGGAAACTCTTTCAATTGAGAAAATGACATAAATCTGATGTGACAACATAAAGATGGTGTGATCAGGAAAAAAAATTGGTACTTCTAGGATCCTTGATATTTTCTGATGGGGATTTACAATTAATGTTTAGTGAAGGGAAGGACAAAAATGTCATTTGTTATAAGAAACTGACATTGAAGCCTGTAGCCACTATTAGAGATTAATAAGAATAGATTCACTCTCCCCACATCCTTTTGAAGAAATAGAATAATAAACAGTAGCAATTCTAAAAGGATTTTGAGGATGCAGATAGTAAGGAGAACACAGCCAGCTACTGAGTTACCGATAGTGCCTATGCAATAAAATAAGATGGACAGAATTAAAAATGACCCTTTAGCAGCCACTGACAGAATCATTGATTGAGGCAAAAATCAATTGATTTTGTTCCAGTTACTATTGCTGCATAGCAATTCCCAGATCACTGGAGTTTTTCATTGTTGTAAGTCAGAAATTCTTGTAAGTCAGAAATTCATGACATGCTCATATGGACTGTACTCAGCACTCCTGTGGAAGCAGTCTGGTGTCAGCATCCTTAAGGCACCTGGACGGCAGCATCCACAATGGCTCACTGATGTGGTGAGAGGTGAGGTGTCAGCTGAGAGGCTGGCAGCACAGATAGGCTGTTGATCAGCATTACATGTTGAATATGGAATGTCTCCCCACAGGTTCCTATATGTGAATTCTTGGTTTCCAGCTGATGGTGCTGTTTGGGATTACAGAGCCTTTAAGAGGTGAGACCAGGCTGGTGCAAGTAGGTTATTAAGGACAGATCTATGTGTTATAGCTTAGTACCAGTTCTATCTCTCTCTCTCTCTCTCTCTCTCTCTCTCTCTCTCTCTCTCTACTTCCCTTCCTCCCCTCCCTCCCTTTCTTATTCATTCATATTTCACCAAGCAGCCTAACACTCCTACCACAGCTGAGAGCCACACCTGCCAAAATATCTTTCCCATCACAATGGACTAAACATCCCAACCTTAGGCCGAAGTTAATCCTTCTCATAAGTAAGTTGCTTCCTTTCAAGTGTTTGGGCACAGCAGTGAAAGACATAGCTAACACAACCTTTCAATCAAGGCCTCCCCAGCATAGCAAACCTAAGATAGCCAGGCTTCCCACATTGTACAAGTCCCAAGACCAACAGCCCAAGAGGACCAAGCATAGCCTTTAACAATGTGGCTTCAAGCTTCACAAGGCATAACTCTCTCTGTACTTCAGTGGGTAGAGCCATCCTAACTTCATCAAAACACATGGGGGGAAGGAAGACCCCGTGCTCAATGGGAGGAGTCTCCAGGACTTTCTAAGCCAAAATGTTATACCGTGTCCTATATGTTAATATCACTGAATAAGAATTTACTGGGGAAGACAATAATCACAGTTTCAAGATATTTCTTACAGATTATTTATTAGGAAGGGAAAATAAACATCATTACGGTGGGAAAAACCTGGTGAACACAATCCTATCAAAGTTAACGTCTCCAATCTCAGTGCACTCTATTCCTCCTAATATGAGGAAGGGGATCAGAATGATTGTAAGAGCCAGGGGTGGTGAATGACCACAAGGAACCAGTTTTCCAGGCTTCTGGGAACTTGCTCACATGACCTTATAGCAATGTTAACAGCAAGCACAAGAGCCATGCAAACTCAAACCAGACTAAAACTCAGCATAGAACTGGGAAATGGGCAGCAGACCCTAACATTAGCTGAGGAACTACTGGCAGCTGATCAGCTGGGTGGGGGAGAGTTGGTCCTCTTTAAGGGAGTGACACTAGATAGCCTGACCAGGCACCCCAGAATGAACTCACACATAGGAACACCTGGGGACACAAACTTGACTCAGTAGGTCTTAACATATATGACAGAATGCATGAAATCTGATGGGAAGATGCAGATAGGGGAAGGGATCGAAAAATGATTAAGATGTATTGCATGAAACACATAAAAATTCAATAATGTATATGTTATTATATACATATAATAATGTATATGTTATTATATACATATAATAATGTATATGTTATATACATATAATGTGTATGTTATTATATGCATATAATAGTATATGTTATTATATACATATAATAATGTATATGCTATTATATGCATATAATAATGGATATATTAAAAAAGGCTTCCAAACATAAACAGGACAAAAGAGTGGCATCAATCCTAATGAAGGAACATTCCACAAATATACAGTAGTCTCATCAAATTTACGGCAGCTCTGGTTAGTGCCCCACTTGCTGTCTGCACTCCCCATGCCAGCACTGGCATCCAGAACCTTCCCAGGGTCAAGCTGTGAGCAATGGGAAGCTAGAGCCCTGGGACCAGCCTCCATCCAGCAATGAAGGAGCCACCATAAGCACTATTTCTTGGCCATGGGGTCAGGGTAACTGTAGAGCATTTTCTACACTGCTTCCCAGAGTTCTGACCCCACACCAGCTAGTTGCTTAATAAAAAGCTTGTACTGTCTTCCTCCCCTTGTGTTCCATTTGTCCACACCCTAATCGTGTTTCCTAAAGTCAGTTCCCAAATATCATCCGGCATTCAAGTTCCTGCCTTGGTATCTGCTTCTAGGAGAATCTAACCTCACACTGCTAGGGGCAACAAATGAGGGTCTGAAGAAGCATTCTAAACTAAAGAGGAATGAGGATACTCAGCCATAGGGTAATTAAGCTTGTGGATGGGAAATAAGACTGGAAAAGCATGTTTTGAATGCCATTGTTAGGACAGCTAGCAAAACATGAATACAGGCCTTCAAGAAGACAACACTATTTTATCAGCCTTACATCCTCAGAAGTTTATAATTATATTGTCAATATAAGATGATATCTTAGTCTTAGGAGACAAGTGTGGAGTCTCCAGCGTATTCTAAAATCATTTAGTAAAAACAAACAAGATGGAGATGTTTTAATATGATAAAATATCACAATTGCTGAATACAAATGAATTTAATGTGGGTGATAATTATTTTATTCTTGCAACTTTTTTGATCTTTGGAAATATGTTTTAAAGTTACAGAACAGCATAATAAAAATTATGTATAATAAAGGCAATATAAAGTAGGAGGCACGATACATGTACCAAACAGAAGAGCAATAGTTGATAGATTCTTAAAATGTATCCTTTGTATGTAATAAATACAATATCAGAACAGGAGCATGCCAAGAAAATACAGTTTTTCAGTTGTTAGATAAAGGGAAGATGTCAGGCTTGGTGAGTTATTAAGAGAAATAAGAAAGCAAACTAAGATTCCTTAATGACCCCAAGTGATGTACATACTCTCTTCCTTAATGGTACTATCCCCATGTCTAGGGTGTTTCTTACATTACAGTAGACTGTAGTAAACTCCACAGTGTCTCCTCTTTGCTCCATCTGAAAAGGTGTTATTTCTCTAGCTCAGAAAAGCCAGCTCTCACAGTTGAGGTGTGGCAGAGCCACAGTTCAAACCCTGCACAGCCTGCATCAACACTTCTCCTTTGCCTCCTCCAGGGCCACATCACAGATTTCAATAAAGAGATGGCAATGTTGCAAGCCCACGGCTAATCTTTGACAGCTAACTTTTGACATTAATTCAGGTAACTATAGATCATTGGTGATAACCTGCTCAGCTACTGGGGATATGCCACATGGCAGCCCTGAGCTGAAGGGAGAAGGGGAAGCAAGAAGTGGGCTGGTAGGACATGCCCCAGCGTGCACAACTGACGTCAATTCCTGCCTCCCCTCCCCACAAGAGAAAGAAATCCTAAGTAGTGGCCACAGCACAGGGATTTCAAAGTGTAATCGTGGACTGTGAACTCATCATGAGTCAAAACTGCTGCCAAAAAGACTAATCGAATTCTAATTTGAATTATTGGAAGTTCAACATATTTAATTATTTGATAGACCTCATAGAACCCTTAGAGGTTGAATCTGGTCATTTTTATAGATAAGGAAACTGAGACCTAGAAGAGAAGGATGCCTTGGTTGGAGCGGCAAGCCCATTAGTAGAAGAGGCAAACCCAGACCCACTAGATAAGCCAGCACTGATTCCCCTGGGAAGGTGTATCAGCATGCCATGACTCAACTTTTCTTTATTTTAAAAAATCATGCTCATCTTCTTTTATTGAGCTGGAAATTCTCTGACAAGCTTGGAAATGTTAATAGACCATCTGAGAGAGCTGGCTCCAAATGCAGCTGAAAATATAAAACAGGCCTTTCAGTGTACTGACTGCTCTCTCCCTCCAGGGCAGCTGATGTGCTTAGGCATCAGCTCGCCTGAGGGGCTAATGGAGTTAAGGCTCAGAGTCAGTCCAAATGTGCTAAAGGGTACATCAAACTGATAGTGGGAACCAGGAGGCTAAAGGACCCTGAAAGAGAAATAAGTCAGACCACCTGAGAAAATAGGAACTAACTTGAAAACAGCTCCACACAGAGCCTTACCACGAGGGAAAGGGGGTCTGAGGGTTTAGAGGAGGAAAATATAGTGTGTGCAGCTGGGGATAAGGGTGTAAAAACCACAGGAAAGAAAAGCAAGCCTGTAATTTCCCTGTGTGGAGGGGAGCGTGGAGTGTGCATATGTGCATATGTGCATTGGTGTGTGCATGGGTGTATTGCACATATGTACATGCATTTATGGATGGATAGGTAAGTGCGTGTATATGTATGCACATGAAGTATGTGTGTTGTCTATACCATAGACATGCTTTTGTGCATATGTATGACTTATATGTGTATAATGCATGTACGTGTGCATATTTATATATTTTCTCATGAATGTTATGCATGCATATATACTATGCATACATCTACAAAAATATGTACATACATGTCCATGTGCAGCATGTATATACTATGTGAAGGCATATGTAAATGTGTGTATGTGTACATAAATGAGTATACTAAGTGTACTGCATGTTTGTGCATGTATGTGTATATGTGTATGTTTTGGTTTTATGCATGTATGTATTTAAGTCTGTGTCTATATGTATAAACACAGGGCTATAGCTATAATACACACAGAATTACATATATGTTAACATACATGATCCCATCACTAAAACTAATCACACAAATAATATAACATAATCATGGACATAGAGTTTCATACATGCATGCAATATACATATAAACTCATACATATTGCACATATGTTTATACACGTGCATAGTATGCATAAACATACACACATAATGTACAGACATATATATTGTATACAGAGGTTAGAATCCAGTTTTCTTTCCACTTGAGCTAAGTGAGGTTAAATGCATATTTATATTTGAAAGAACTCCAACCACCTACATAATTCTGTAATTTCCTACTCTTTGGCCTGATTCACACACCGCGATATCAAGACTGTCTGAGACTGTCTTCCAAGCCACTACTGTCAGAAGCCCTCTAGAGAAAGTGACCAGTGTCCAGGGTGGGGACACTGACATAAGACAGGGAAAGCTCTAGGTTAAGAGCCCATCAACAGCTCTTTGCCTTATCCTTGAGGTGGAGGTGTTGGAATGCATGGCTGTTCTTGGAGGGATGATAAATTTTCCAAAGCCACCATCAAATTGGCACATTATTTGGCTCCATCAAATATGGCAGCATGATTGATGTTCACTCATCAGTGGAGTGGAGATTTGATCTGCCAGCCCAGCAGGTGTAATCAGAATGCTCCCCACCCTTAGACCCACGACCTGATGAGAGACTTAGTAGGAGGCTGTTTGTATCACTGTTATTATTGTTATTCTCTCAAGGGGCCTTTGTGTCTATCGAATTATAACCAATTTCTCCTGCAGTTTATTGCAATTTGCTACTTTGCTTCTCATGTCAAAACCCCAATCTAATTTTCAGTTAAAAAGATACAGCTCTACATTATGATAATGGCACCAGCAGTCCATCCATCAGCAGGAATGGGATGCATTGCTTAACACATTTCAGAGGAATTCATGATGCATTTGAAGTTGCCCTTCTAGAGAATATGTACTTAAATCTTTGGATTATCCTTCAGATTTGAGAAAAGTCTGGCAGCCTGGCCTCCTGGAGCCAAAGAAGACTTTCTCAAGAGTGGTTAAGACTGCCTCATCCCCACAGATAGGCCAGGAGGGGGATAATCAGAATCAGCTGGGAAGAAGTTTAAAATCTAGGCAATAGTTTCCCCAAATCCCAGTGACTGGCTTTGAAGAGCCATCTGTCTCAAATTGATTGGCTCAGGGGGCTGGCATACAGAGATAATGACTCCAAGGCCATAGGATCAAGTTCACGGACATCTGAGCCAACTAGCTTGGGGGCGGTGGTGGGGAGCTGAGTCCAAGGCAGCTGGACCTCCTCCAGCCCCATTGGCTCTGTGTACATACAGCATTGGTTGCCAAGAAGAAAACTGGCACAAGTAGGCAGGTAGCAGCTTCGTTCAGTTTAAAAAGCTTTGGCTAAGCTACTATTCGAAAACATTGGGCACCTCAACTAGGGGAGCTGGCAGAGGTAGTGAGGTGAGCTCTGTCCTCAAGCAGTTTCCAGTCCGGGGAGTGAATCCCAGGGAAACAAGCATGAGCTATTATTACTGCAATGGCAGAAGAAAGGAGGTAACGTAACTCCACCGAAACAGAGGTGGAGGACACAGTGGCTTAGAGGGCAAGGAAAGCCTATGAAAGCCCAAGGATCACATGACTCTTTTTAAAGGACTTTTAAGAATAATTATTATTTCTGCAGAGGTAAACTGAAGTAGGATGAGGGTATACACACATTCTAGAAGCTTCCTTTAGCAGTGGCCCCAATTCTCCCCCCTAGAGGGTTTGGCCCCTCCTTCTTCTCTACAGAACTTCCAAACTTTTGCAGCCACTCAACTTCCCTATTGTCATGAAAGGAACGGTTCTCATCACAAAGGAATAACAAAACAGATAGCTCATTCTGGTGCCAAATGTGAGTAACCATGGACTGGGAGCACAGACTTATCTATTGTCATGAAAGGAACGGTTCTCATCACAAAGGAATAACAAAACAGCTCATTCTGGTGCCAAATGTGAGTAACCATGGACTGGGAGCACAGACTTAGGTCTCCCCTAATACCATGCTCCAATGATGTAGTAATTTCATGAACTTTTTATAGCAACAGAACAAAGGAAATCACACAATTTTCGAACACACTGATGGATACATTATGTAGGTGGGTTATAGCAAAGTGGGGTGATTTCTGCTCTAGGCCTTGATGCTGAAAGCATTCTTAGGCCTTTGATTAATGGAAACTAGGGGTCAGTTCATAAATTCCAAAGAATTTACCTAATGTTCACAAAGGATGAACAGAGGAGGGCAACAGATAGGTATCAAGGGGACTAAAGATGCCCCAAGATAACTTGCCTCTCAACTTGCAACATTCTAACCCCTCCACCTCATTGAAGTTCTTATTGGTCAATCTTTTCAGACACAGCTTCTTTCCAGAAATTTTTATTCACACCATCATGACCTAGACATGATGGGGTTTGTTTGAGCCCCTCAGAGACATACCTCAAGCCAGGACATGGCTTTTGCTATGGTTTGAGTCTCAAATGTTGCCCCCACAGACTTGTGTGTTTGAACATCTGGTCTGGTTTCCAGTGGGTGGTACTATTTTTGGAAAGTTGTGGGGCTTTGCTGGCAGAGGTGGGTCACTGGGAGGTGGGGAGTTGTGCACAGAAGGTTCTAGCTAGGGCCTGCTTCTGATTCCATGCTCTCTGCTTCCTGAAAAGTCACAACGTGAGGTGCTGCCTTCTCAAGTTGTGGTTGCTGCAGATGGGGCACAAGCCCCTGACACCAAGTCTTTCCTGCTATGATAAACTACGTCCTCTGAATTGTGAGCCCCAGTGAACCCTTCCTCTCTTAAGTTCCGTCAGGTATTTGGTCACAATAAGAAAAGTAATTAATTGATGTACTCCAATGACAGCTCATTTACAGTACCAAACAGCAGCCTGGATTTGATCCATGCACTATAGTTTGATGAGTGCTGCTTTCAGTTATGAATTAAAGAGCAAGCAGTTTATTGTTCATGCAAGAAACATCGACAAGGCAGAAAGGACTTGATTCAGGAAAGGAACCCAGGGCCCAGTGGCTGGAAAGGAGTGTGTTTTTAAGACAGTTGCTCAAGTCAGCTACTAGTGCTGGAAAAGCTGTGAAAGGCTGTGGAAAAGCACATCTCAGAATTATCCTAACCAATAGCCAAGGGAGGCGATGCTTCATACCCACTTAAATTCATAGCCTAGGGATGTAAGTCCCTGGATATTCCAGCCCATCAGAGTCTCAGGCAGATTGGGTTTTTTCAATGTTGTTTGGTTTTTATTGAGTATGCCAATGCTGGCCCCATGGTCATGACATGAAGCAACATGAAGTTCTGCAGGACCTGGGGCAGGTGCTGCAATGTCTGGTGTCTGTCCTTTGCCCCATGTGGCTTGGTTATGCCTACTTTGAGTTGGCTCAATCTTAAAATTAATTCTCAAGAAGAGAAACTAAAATATCCCGAGTTGGCCTACCAGGGCAGCTGAATCCAAAGCCACAGTCGCTCTTCACCGTTCAGCCTGTGATTCCTCTCGCCCTCAGCCACGGCTTTCACTGATCTGGGTCAGCATAACCTAACCCTAGTGTTTCTGTAACTATGCATATGTATTTGTCCTTTGATAACAAACTCTTTTCTAAAGTAGTACAATGATACTGAGTAGGTAAGACTCTCTCAGCACACAATAGGCCCTCAATATTGCCGCCTTCCTACCTTCAAATCATACCCACCTGTGAATGAACACAATGTGCTAACTTTATAGCAGAGCAGAACTCTCACCTTTCTCATTGTGAAGCCCTTCTGCTTGATTTCACATATCGTGTTCTTGCCAAACCCAGCTGTCTACTCATCAGAATGAGTTCATTAGTGCTGATTCTTCTGGTACTTCCCTAGTGGATGCCACAGTGCGCCACTTGAATAGAGCAGTGGTGCTGTGGGCTGATGGAAACCAAAGCCACAGAGATGCTCCCGAGCCCAGAAGCAATCTCCTCCCCATCGCATCATCTGTTCTCCTCATAGGCCACCCTACAGAGCCTGACTCCGTGGGAGAGAACGGCTCTTGCCCAGGCACTGCTGATGTTCCAGAACCCTGGGGCTCTTCCAAACAGCATATTTTCAGGCTCATTTCATTTCCTGCCTTTGATTTAACCATCTGGAAAGGAAGTTAGGAAAATGATGCCGCATCCCTTATCCCAGGGGGCTTGGAGAGGCCACACCAGCCAAGTTAATGTCAATCTGTTTGCAGATTCACAGAGGAGAGAGGACCCCAGGGCCTACTGGTGCTGACTGGACCCGTGTGCAGCTGCTGGTTGAGTCAGCTTTTTCTGGCTCCCCACCCTGGACAAGAAGAAGATGAGTATCAGGACTAAGCCAGCTTAGAGGAAAAGGAGGGTTACTTCTGTCTGCCACGCCTCTTCCCAGCCCCAAAAGCAAACAGTGAAAGCAACCCTCAGCCAGGGGATGAGCAAGCAGATTTGGCTCTAAATCAGAAGGGTTCTAAAGTTGCAAGAGTGGCCATTGTACAAGACATCCAGTGTGGAAACAGCCCCGTGGATCCCAGGGAAGGTTCCTGGACTGCCTCCTGGTTCTGCTATCTGCTAAGTACGTAACCTGGAAGGCTGAAACACTTTAGCCTCGGTATCCTCACGTGCAGAAAAGGACCCACAGTACACACTCTAGCTACCACAGCAAGAATATTGGCAAAAACTCAAAAGTGGGATGACATATATTGAACTGCATTATAACTCCACTTGTTACGATGAGCGTAGATGTGGCTTCAGGCAAATAATGCAACACTCAGAAATCTCGGGTTCTGATCTTGGCTCCATCTCCAACTTTCCAAAGTCTATCCCTAACTATTCGATTAGAATGCCATCATTCTTGGCGTCAAACCTCTTTAGAAAGACTAAGAAATGAATTCCTTCTGCAGTGGGCTGTCATGGAATATAAGTGCCCATGGTTAGAAGTATTTGAGAAAAAGGATGAATTCCTGTTTATCTGATTTCCAAACCCTAACTCCAATGAGGAGAACATGTCTCATGGATGGCACCCTTTTCCCCCCATGGATCCCCTTTATCTGACCACCTCTCTGTTGTCCCCGACATCAAGGGGAGCAGAGCTCCCTATTGGCTCCCCCTGGCTCTGAGGACAGGCCCTGTACTAGGGACCTGCAGAGGAATGAGTTTGGAATTCATGTGGGAGGCAGCATGAAGCTGTGCCTGACATCTGGAGTCTGGTGCTGCTTTGAGGATCTTCCAGATTCACAGGAATGCAAAGAAACCTGAGCGACAGGTCCTCAGGAGCCACTGCTTTCACCTTCCAACTGCCTCTGGCACATCCACAGTTCCTCTTTGCAAGAGAAGAGGCTCCAGCTCCAAGGACTAGCAACTGATGACTTCAATGAGGGAGAAAAAATAAAGCCTTCTCTCTCCACAGAGAAAAAAGAATCTTTTAGCAATGAGAATAGAGACTGGCTGGAAAGGCAGAGGGCCAGAAAGCAAACAGAGGACCCACCAACCAAGCTGTCATCTTCATGTGAGCGCCCAGCCCTCTGCTCCGCAGTAGCCATCACCAGACCTCACAGCCTTCATGCTGGCCTCTGTATAACTTCCTCAGTGCTCTCCTCTGACCTCAGAAGGCAGAGCTACTCATTGCAGCTCACAAGGACCACCTGGTCTGACTGTGCTCAGTCACACACACCGTACACCCCCTCCCGCACCCACATCCCCACAAGTAAGTGGGGCAGGCTTCCCACAGGCAGAGCAGCCTCCAAGAAACCTCGTTGTTACCTCCACACATGCCTCCTTTCCTCCGTGCTCCATTCCCAGATTTCCATACTTCTTCATGCTTCCACCTCAGCACCATGTCCTCACTGATCGGCCCAACCATGCACACACACACGCACACACATACACACATACCTACACATGTACACACAAACACACACGTACACATACATGTACACATATCTACACATGTACGTATCTACAAACACACGTCTACGAATGTACACACATGCATGCACATACACCCATACACACATAAAACACAAACACATACACAAATACACATGTACAAGCATACACATATGTACACATGCAGTCACATACATGCAAATACAGGACACACACATACACACACACATAACTTCTCAATTCCAGTCCCTCCTCTGGCTACAGGTTCCTGTTACAATCTATGATGCAACTAGAATCAGCCTTTTAGGGATACTACTAGGATACATTTATGCCTGAATGTTTTGTCCCAAACAGGACCCTGTTCATACTACAAACTGGGTAAATAGCCACAATTTACTACATTGGTAGAATCAAATGAGATGATGGATACAGAATATTTGGTAACTGAAAACAATCGGATCAGCTAAATGTGTTACTTTATTATGACTAAAATGATCAGAGTAACTTTGCCCAAAGCCTGTTTGAAACACAGTTCTAGCACACAAAATGTCGGGCAATTTTAAATGCTATTTACCACCACTTATTAGCTGCTTTTTTTCTTTATAAAGGAGCAGTTATTTAATTTTATCTATGGTTAGAGATGTCAGTTTTGTTCTTAGTTATATCTAGACTTTTATATGTCCCAGAAAACCTCAACCATGCCAACAGAGTAAAAGGTCACATCACCTGAATTTTGGATATTCTAAAATTCTTTTGTTTTTTTTGTGTTTTTTATCTTAAATATTTTTATTAAGTTTTTTCAATTTCATATAATATATCCTAATCAAATTTAGACCCTCTTCTCCATTCCCACCCCTATAGCTCCCCATCAGATTTCAGGTATTCTGTCATATATGCTAAGTCCTATCCAGTCAAGTATTTCTGTCCAGGTGTCCCTTAATGCAAGTTAATCCCCTGGAGTCTAGGAAGTCTATCTAAACTTACTCCCTTAAAGAAGATCTACTCTCCCACACCCCACAGCAGTGTTTAGAGGTTTGCTAACTGTATTGACAACACTGAGTGGTCCCAACACAAGGAATGGAAGCTAAGCCCAGATCCTCATTAGCCTAGTCAGTTCCAGCACCACTGCTCCAACCTATGTCCAAATTATGGCCTGTCTTCAGCAGTAGGGTCTCACCTTCAAGTTCTGGAAGATAATCAAGGGCTGTGGCAATAGCCTGTGTAATTTTGAGAGTCTTTTGGACTGCCCGGACCAACAACTCAAAGGTAGGTTTCTCCCATCTGGCACTGTGTTTCTTGTTATATAGCCTTCAGCAATACGCATGCACTCACATACATGTATTATATGTGTATTTTTCAGTAGGCTTTTAACTAATACATTTCCCTCTGGTTTTTCATACTAGCTAAACATTACTTATCTCTCCCCTCTATCTCCCTATCTAATCCTCCTTCCTCCCTCCCCAGTTAAAGTACCCTCATTTTCCCCATTTCCCCCTTGATACCTGTCTCCTATTACCCCCCTCTCTTGAGCTCCTTCTCCTTTGCCCCCATGGATCCTTGTATAACCATCCCTCTCCCTCTTCAATTATATGCCCTCATTATACCCATCCTCCCCCCTTGGTAACTCCTGCCTCCTACTGTCCCTCTCTCTCAAGTTTCCTTCTTTCCCTTCCCTTTACCTCCATGGTTTCCACATCCCTAGACAAGCATAATTTCATACTGTATTCTAAATATGAATCCTTATATTTACAGACAATTGTGCCAGTCACCACTGTGAATAAAAGTCCCCAGAAAGAAACTTCCATCTTCAAAACAGACTTGCTCCTGCAAGGCTGATCAACTGATTAGAATTTCAATGAATGTGGAGAGTTCGGAATGTTGCAGATCCAGAGCCTAATTACCACTTATCTACAGCCATCTTTGGCCCCCTAACAGCCCATCTCTGTTTCTGATCTAACATCCTGTGACTAACAGATAAAAATCTTTTAGAATGTATTATCCTAGCAGACCACCAGGTACTACCTACCAATCAAAAAGCTAAGACTGTCATCAGAAGCATCTGAGACCTATAGTAGAACCCCCTGCTTTGCTGTGACCTGCCTCTGAATGTATCCACCAATGTATTTGAAAAGTGTCTTGATTTGTGACTTTTCTTTGTTCTGTTACTACAACAATGTAATGTAACTGTTACCATGCCAGAACACGGAATTTGGGGTAATCTGAATCTGTGTTTCTGGGCCATGGTCACTCATATTTGGTTCCAGAATAAACTCTTATCCCCTTTCAGGTAAGAGTTATGCTTTTGCTTCGACACCATTCATCAAAGAAGCTTCTTTTGCAATAGACAGAGACTATTACAGAGTCCCAAAATGGGCCACACACAAAGAAAAAGCGTCTATGAGATACTCAACCCTGTGACATATCTATAATGGAACCTCTATACCTAAGGTTCATGGATTGGAAGAGTTAATATTGTGAAAATGACCATCCTACCAAAAGCAATACATAGATTCAACACAATGCCAATCAAACAGGGGGTAGAGAGTACTAATGCATCTCTTAACTCTCACCATTGAAGCTTCCTCATACAACAGAAGGCGATGAACACGGAAGGCTGCAACTTGCTAAAGAATAAAGAGTCTTCAGAGTGTGGGTCCCTAGACCGACCTCCTATATTAAAGTCACTCACCCAGGGCTCATGGACCATTGCAGAAGAGGGAGCAGAAAGATTGTAAGAGCCAGGGGAGGAGGTGCGTGGCCTCCTCATACTGAGGGACATCTTGGCACACAAACTTGATTCAATATGTCTTAACATATATGAAATCTTGTGTGTAGAATATTAAAGGGTGCAGATCAGGAAGCTAAGTATGATTAAGATGGACTGTATGAAATCCATAAAATTCAATGAAAAACACATTTTAAAAATTAAAACATAAACCTCTGTCAGATGTGTCACTGGTGAAGATATTTTCCCACTCTTTGGGTCTTCTCTTCACTTTTTTGATTGTTTCTTTTGCTGTACAGAAGCTTTTTAGTTTAATGAGGTCCCACTTGTTGATTGTTGACCTTCATTCCTAAGCAACTTCGTCTGATTTAGAAAATCCTTTCTTATACCTATACCTTATAGGTTACTGCCAATTTTTTCTTATAGTAGTTTCAGGGTTTACAGTTTCACATTGAGGTCTTTGATCCATTTGGAGTTGACTTTTGTGCAAGGTGAAAGATAAGGATCTAGTTTCATTCTTCTACAGGTGGAGATCAAGTTTTGCCAGCACCATTTGTTGAAAATGCTGTCTTTCCCCCATTATGTGTTCTTGGCACCTTTGTCAAATATAAGGTGGCTGAAATTGCATATAGTCAGGTTTGGATCTTCAATGATGTTCTATTGATCTATGTGTCTATTTTTGTGCCAGTACCACATTGTTTTTATGGCTATAGCTCTGCAGTGTACTTTGAGATCTAGTATAGAAATTCCCCCAGTGCTGTTCTTTGTGCTCAGGGTTGCTTTGGCTATCAGGGTCTTTTGTGCTTCTATACGAACTTAAGGATTTTTTTTTCTAATTCTGTGAAGTATGTCATGGGGATTTTGATTGGGATTGCATTGAATCTATATATTGCTTTTAGTAGGATGGTCATTTTCACGATATTAATTCTTCCAATCTATGAGCATTGGAGGGCCTTCCATCTTCTGGTGTCTTCCTCAATCTCTTTCTTTAATGATTTTAAATCTTTAATGATTTAAAATTTTCATTGTACAGATCTTTGGTGCCTTTGGTCAGGTTTATTCCAAGTTTTTTTGTTTGTTTGTTTTTGCAGCTATTGTGAATGGGAGCATTTCCCTGTACTCTTCCTCCAATTGCTTACTGTTGGTATATAGAAAGGCTACTGATATTGTAGATTAATTTTGTAACCTGCCACTTTACTGAAAGTGTTAATCATTTCTAGGAGTTTTCTGGTGGAATTTTTAGCGTCTCTTACATATAATATGATATTGTTTGCAAAAAGGTATAATTTCATCTATTCTTTTCCAATTATTACTCCTTTAATTTCCTTCTCTTATCTTATTGCTCTAGCAAGAGTCTCAAGCACTATATTGAAAAGGAGTGGAGACAGTGGACAGCCTTGTCTGGGAATTAATGGGAATGCTTCCAGTTTTTCTCCATTTAGAATAATGTTGGATGTGGGTTCACCAGTGACACATCCGATGGAAGTTTAACATCCAGAATATGTAAAGAACTCAAAAAACAAAGAAGTGAGAAATCAAATGACCTAATTAAAAGATGGGCTAAAGATCTAAACAGAAAGTTCTCAAGGAAAGAAATAAAGATGGCTAAAAAACATCTAAGAAAACTGTTCAACATTGTTAGTAATTAGGGAAATGCAAATTGAAACCATCCTGAGGTTTCACCTTACCCCAATCAGACCAGCTAGGATCAAGAGAACAAATGGTACCAAATGCTGGCGAGGATGTAGAGAAAGGGGAATGCTCATTCACTGCTGGTGGGATTGCAAACTCATGCAACCTCTATGGAAAGCAGTGTGGAGAACTCTTAAAAAACTAAAAATGAACCTACCATGTGACCCGGTTATACCACTCCTTGGCATATACCCAAAGGACTTATCCTATTATAGAGATACTTGTACAACCATGTTTGTTGCTGTTCTTTTCACAATAGCTAAGAGATGGAAGGAACCTAAGTGCCCCTCCACTGATGAGTGGTTAACCAAAATGTATATTTACACAATGGGTTTCTATTCATCAGTAAAGAAAGATGAAACAATGAAATTTTCAGGTAAATGGATGGATCTAGAAATTGTTATGCTAAGTGGAATAACACAGACTCAGAAAAAAAAGACATATGTTGTGGAACCTAGCACCAAATCCTTTTAAATTCCAGGTCCTTTTAATAAGGTGATGCTGTACAGCAGTCTCTTCTGCATGAAATAACTGCCATCATCATGACTTCATGTCTATTTCTCTACAATAAAGAAAATGTGTAATTAAAATCAGATGGTAGTTGTGCTTCTTCATTAAAGGAGAGGCAAGCAGGGTCAGTGGGCCCTCACCGGAGTATCCAGCCACTCTTCCCAGCCAACTGTATGTAATTTGGCCCTAATCACACATGGTCTCCTGGATTTGTGGAGGACTAAAGTATATAATCTTGGGGAAGGCTAGGAAGAGAAGGTTTGATCCATGCTGGGTAAAGACTTTCCAGTATGCATACCCCAGGTCACTCATACACCTCAGCAACCCCTCAGTCATCTCTGTAAGCTCAGTAAATCATTGGTTCCCCAGGAAAACTTTAACCAAACATTGGTTTGAGTCTAGAACCTTAAAAGGGAGTAAGCATTGCTTAGTGTCCCCAGGAAGATAATTCTCAAAACAGACAGAAAATTTATTTTTTAATGTTATTATGTGTCATAACTATTAAAAAAAGAAAATGAGAATGTAAAAGATGTTAAAAGGATATGGGAATGGAGGGCTGGAGAGATGGCTCAGAGGTTAAGAATGCTGACTGCTCTTGCAGAGGACCCGAGTTCGATTCCCAGCACCCACATAGCGGTTACGAACCATCTTAACTCCAGTTCCAGGCGAATCTGAAGCTCTCTTCTGACTTCCACAGCATTGCACGACATGGGTGCCTGCACATACATGCAGGCAATACACTCATACACATAAAATAAAAAAATAAATAAATAATAAATAAATAAAATTTAGCTAGAGCATGTCACTGAACTGATAAACTATAACACAGGCTTTGGAATACTCAGGAAAGTGAGGAGCTCCAGGATGCAGTGAGCAGGGAAGGAGGACAGGAGTTTCTTTAGCGCTCCGAGGTCAGGAGGAAAGTAACTCTAGTCACTGTCCCCTTGGTTCCCTAGCTAACAATCAAACGGGAATGGAGAGATTTTCCAAAATAGACAAAAAAAAAAGAAAGAAAGAAAAAAAAGAAAAAAAGAAAAGCCTAAGCAAGTGATGAAGGTCTGTGTAGGTTTGTTGTGATATATAAAGGATGAGACAAAAATAATATACACATAATCTTAAAATTTCTAAGGTCATAGTTTAGTCAACTAGTTTAAGGAACAAAATAATGTAATCAAGGTTTATCTGAGAATATTTGGTTTTTTACGCAAGCCTTATCCACATAGCACACGGTAATTAAAAGTACCAGACTGCCTCTTCCCTTTACTCTCCTTCACATCTCCTATTCACCAGGACTTTCTTTCCCCCATGCAGAGAAGAGCTATGCAATTTGGGAGTCTTTTAGATAGAATCACTGAAGGGGCACCCCAATTGTCTCACCCTGCAGGGGTCCCTGTTCAGCATGGAAGAAGCCAGAGCGGTCTGTGTCCTGATTCCCTATCCACAAGCTGGGTAACCTCTTCAGAGGATGGTGTGATAAAAATAAGAGGTAGGAATTGACGAGGCGGTTAGTGTAAAAAGACCCCAAAGAAAAGTAGCCAGCTTCTTGGCTAAAAGTCAAAATGTCCTTTGGGCCTCTTAGCAACATAGCCCATTCCAAAGGTCAAAAATGTCAAAAGTATTTGGGAGCTCTTATCTAATCCTTAAAAGATTTTAGGGTTACCTCTTCAGAGGGGGGAGTGTTAGAGCAGCAAAAAGCCCCATTAAAAAAAAAAGTACACAATGTTGTCAGAAAAAAGTGATGGGGAGACATGGGAGGGGAGGGAGCGGGCATGGATTTGATTAAAACACCTCATATGCTTATATCCCTGTATGAAATTCTCAATAAATCGTTTTTAAAAGATTATTTGGGATGTTCTATATGAAATACACACCAAAAAATCAATTTTAAAAAGAGTAAAAATAAATTGGTTTATTTGGGCCAATTGTATGGGCTTAAATATCCAAAAGGAAAGTATAACCAAAGATTAAAGTGATCAGTGTGTTTCTTTAAGAGTTCAAGGGATTACACTTCCCAGACATTAGGCTTAAGTCCATATAAAATGCTATTTAGACAATTATTTCTCATTGATGATTTTGTTTCTAATCAGAAAGTGATGCTCAGTTGTAAGTCTTTAAATCTTGGTCGGCAATACTGTGGTGCCCACCTGTAGCTAAGGGAAACAACCCACTATTGTTCTAAAATGATGGATAAATTTGTTTTCTCCCCCTATCTAGAAGCCTTTGTGAGGAAACTGACACTGATTCTAGCCCCTCCAACAGCTATGAAAGTGCCTGAAAACAAATCCTGAGTCCATCACTCTTGAGTCCAGCCTTGGCAGACAAAAGAAAAATGAGGAGGAACCCAATAGAGGGACACTTTTGGAAGCACTCATCAAGAAATTCAAATGGACTAATATGAACATTTGAAATTTGCCCTGTTCTGACCTTTTTCTGGTTCCCTGTCTAGAATTTGTAATGCTAATTACTCTTGTCTTTACTTCTCCTTCACATCTCTTAGGCACCAGTCAAGAACTTTTTTTTTTCTCCCTACGGTTAAGAGTTATGCAGTTGGGAGTCTTTTAGATAGACCCACTGAAGGGGTACCCCAGCTGCCTCATCCTGTGTCCCTGTTCAGTATGGAAGAAGCCAGAGTGGTCTGTGTCCCTATTCCCTATTGGTAAGTTGGGTAACCTCTTCAGATAAGAACAGGAGGTGATAAGAATAGGAGGTTAGGGTAAAAATACCCCAAAGAAAAGTAGCCAGGTTCTTGGCTAAAAGTCAAAATGTCCTTGGGCCTCTTAGCAACATACTCCATTCCAAAGGCCAAAAATGTTGAAAGTATTTGGGAGCTGTTATCTAATCCCTAAAAGATTTTAGTGTTCTCTCTCCAGAGGAGGGACTGATTAGAGTAGCAAGTGCCCCATTAAAAAAGAAAGAAAGAAAGAAAGAAAGAAAGAAAGAAAGAAAGAAAGAAAGAAGAAAGAAAGAAAGAAAAGAGTACATGAAGTTGTCAGAAAAAAGTGATGGGGAGACATGGGAGGAGCTGGAGGGGGAGTGGGCATGGATTTGATCAAAAAAACCTTATGTGCATGTGTGAAGTTCTCAATTTTTTTAAAGTTAAAAAAATTAAAACATAAAAAATAAAAATAAATAAATAAGGGGCCTCATTAGACATTTTTAATGGTAAAATCTCAGCCATTAATTCCTTTTTTGGAAATGAGTGCTCAGACAAGCTTTGACACTCCAAAGTTATTTTTATCAGAAAATATTTCATACACAATAGCAAGTACTTTCCATTTCATTTAAATCTCACCTGGAGAAAGTCCCATTAGTTGTAAGTTTTGTATGTAAGGAAACTATTGCTCAGTGGACAAGTTGGCTTGCCAGCTTCATGGGAAGAGCCATACCCAGTGCCCCAGATGCCACAACCATCTCTCTCAACCTCTGTGCTAAATACCTCTGCTGTCCACCTGCTACAATGGAGGGAAACTCCCCTCACCCGCGACATCTCATCTGAACACAAACTATTAGCAGATGAGGCAGCTTGTGGACCACAGAAGTGCAAGGGAAAGTGTGACAGGGAACAGCCCCTGTGAAGCATGTTCACAGTGCACAAGTGTCAATCCCAGGGCCAGACCAAACATAGTGCACACTGGGCTGTGTAAGTCTTCTTCACCAGCACAAGCCCAGTGAGACAGAACATTTGCACACAGGTAGTTACGTGAAGTGAATTCATTATTTAAATACAGGCAACAAAGGGACAACAGAACATAGGGCTGAGAGTGAACCAGTCCCCAGGGTTCAGACAAGCTTCCCAGAGTGATGGGCCCTCAAATACACTGCCAACTTGCACCCTTGCACAGGCAGAGCTCGTTGGACTGAAGAACTGAAGGACTATCTCTAGAGGGGACTGGACAACAGTCCGGTTATCCTACACAGTCCTCAGAGCATTCTGGAATTATTCTTGAGAGATAAAAACAAGGAAGGAGAGACAGCAAGGTCTGTCCAAGGCCAGGCAGAGAGTGGTCCTGTTCCACCATGGAATGGGTAGAGCTGAAAAGAACAGGCTTGATGTCCAGAGACAGAAGGTTCAATTCTGGGCCTCCACTCAGGAGCACCATGACTGTGGGGAATAACCATGCCTTTTCCTTTATTTCCTCTTTCATTTAAATAAAATCTTTAAAATATATTAATGGGTGCTAAAGGAGAATCAGCTTTCTCCAGGGACTAGTACCCTGAGAGGTTTTCTAATCCCAAGTGGGTAGCCCTAAACACATGTGCACAAAAGCACCACTGATGGACTCAGTGTCATACACACACGTGCACACACACACACACACACACACACACACACATACACATAAAATCAAAGGGCAAGAAATTGTGAGGGAATGGGGGGGGTTAGAGGGGAACAAGGGGGTGGTAATTATGCAAATACAATACTCATGGATAGAATTCTCAAAAAAACATAGTTTACATATTTTAAAAGTTCAAAATAAAATAAGATGTGGTTGAGTAACACAAACTAAAGCATTCTCAGAAAACTTGAAAACCTTCATCCTAGAAGCTGCGTGTACTGTAATTAAATCCAGCCATTCCGAGCACAGTGCACATAGGAAGGCCTTGGACGGCACTGACTCTCGGTCAGAACAGGGTTCTCAGCAGCACTGGCATTGAAGCAAGTCTATGTGGTGGTGCTATGATGTGTGGCAGGATGTTAAGCAGCATCCCAGGCCTCTGCCCACTGAATGACAGTATAAAACTCCTGGGCATGACAACCAACCGGCGCTGGACCCTGGACTTGGGCACAAGCATCCGTAGCAGAGAAGTGTCAGACAGAAATCTGTCATAAGCACCAGCTGACGAAGTTCACAGACTTCTCAACACAACGGCCTCCTGCCAGAGCCACTTGTATCACTGCTGTTCCCGATGGAATCACAGGTGATGGTTTTTCTGATGTATCTGCTTAGCTGGAGAACAGCTCTCGTTATTCAGTCAGCACAAATCTCAGAACTGCTAGGGAGATACTGCACGATGTAGTTAAAATTCCAAGCCAAGTTGTGACATGGTAGTGTACCCCTGTAACCCCAGCATGAGAGAGGCTGAGGCATGATGATTCCAAGTGCAAGACCAGCCTGTGCAAACTCGTGAGACCTTGTCTCAAAGGTTTTTACAGGGCTGAGGGTGTAGCTCAGTGGTGCAGTTGCCAAGCATATGCAAGACCCTGAGTTCAAACACCAAGAACAAGAAAGAAAAGTCCCAAATAAGTTGACTTTAAATAAGAACTACTACTACCTTAAGTGTGGGTGAATGAAGTCATTGGAAAGCTTTAAAGAGAGCTGAGATTTCCCAACTGGAGAGAAGAAACTGCTTGTGGGTACTGTAGTTTCAGTTTGCCTAACATGCCCCTGCCAGACTTGCTTAAACATCCCCCACCATAGCATAGGCTAATTATTTGTAATAACTCATTCTATGAATATACATAAACATATGTGCTGTATGTACATATCTGTTTGTACATGTGTATATACATGCACAACCTTATCCCACCCATTGGCTCTCTCTAGTTGAGCTCTGATTGAGGCTAGCACAGTGTGACAACTTGGTGGAGGCTGAACCTGGTTCCCACCAACCAACTGGCAGCTCCTTTGGGCTTCAGCAGTCAAACTCCAACTGTCGCTCCGAAAAGAAACCTGCTATTCCTTTCATTTGCAGACCATGCAGGTGGGGCTTGGATTCAAATCTCAAACTGACACAGGATTACCTGCTAGTTAATCCTCTTTTAACTCACCTATAAACCTCTTGGGTAGTAAGGATTCAACAAGAGAATGGGTATAGTTTCTAAAAATACGATATTCTGTATATGCTACACACAGTACACCTTTAAAATATTTTAGTAACCTTCCAGAAATTTAAGTTATAAGATATTTAGTATAAATCTATAACCATAGAGAAATATTAGTGTATTCAGTTTATTTTTTAAATAATTTACTGAGAATTTCATACATGCATATAAGGTGTTTTGATCAAATCCATGCCCACCCCCTCCCCTCCAACTCCTCCCATATTTCCCCATCACTTTTTTTCTGATAACTTCATGTACTCTTTCTTCTTCTTTAATGTTTTTATTGGGCTTTTGGCTACTCTAACAATCCCCCTTCTGAAGAGGTAACCCGAAAATCTTTTAAAGATTAGATAAAAGCTCCCAAATATTTTCTGTTTATTTTTAAAGAATTACTTGTATTCTGTTTAACTTAACCATCTCATAAAATACACAACAATTAAAGATACTTATAGAAATGTCCATATTGAAAACAATGCCATATGATTTAAAATGATCACAATATTCTCATGCAAATCAGGAAGGAACCTAAGTATTTAACATGAAAATAAAGCATGGTCTTTTTATCCACTGAGATTGTCAACATACAGAATGCTCCATATCTAATCTAACTGATCATGGATCTGGACAGAGTTGTGTTTACAGCGTCTTTTTGTGGATATTCTGCACCAAGCAGGATAGACAGTGTTATGGTGATTCTACAAAGTTGATGGAAGGGGGTGGGGTGGGTGAAAGTGGGGATAGAAGGAGAAGTTGTGTGGTGTGCAAGTTCAGGTGACTACTGGAAAATTGTAACTACGTAGAAACTATCCAGCATAGGTGGCTGTTCGGGTACCAAAAAATCACAACAGAGCAAAGAATGGAGGAAAGGCAGGGTTTTAAGAGGAAACGTTATTTGATTTCTGCTGGTAGAAAACTGTACAGCAGAGATCCACCAAGGATTTGGGACCTCAGACTGGCCTCAGTCATAGAGCTGATGGAGTTACCAACCTGTAACCTGCATTCTAACCACCCTTTTCCAGCTGCCTCAGCTCTGGGCTGGAAAACATCTTTAGGGCAGAGGCTGTGCGCTCTCACTACCATGCCTGCAGACATGTATGCTCTGACAGCTGCACATTAGACAGGGTCATCCAGCCAGTAAAGGTTGAAGCATGTGTCAGGAACTCACTATGTTATATTCTCAGGGCAGAACGCCATACTAAAGGAAGGAAGGCAGGCAGGGACCAGGCAAGTGTCTTATTGGGCCAACACCGTCTACTCAGGTAAGCTAGGTGGAAGACAGCCTGGGCTGTACAAGAAAAGTAGCTGAGCAGCCCAGGAAGCAGCATTCCTCCGTGCTTTCTGCTTCAAGCTCCTTTCTTGAATTCCTGCTTTGGCTTTCCTCGATAATAGACTGTAAGTTGTAAGATGAAATAAAACCTTTTCTTCCAAGTTGCTTTTGGTCATGGTGTTTATCACAGCCACAGAAAGCAAACTAGAAGAGGTCAGTTAGGAGGCCAGAAACCAGAGCTAGCTTAGACAAAGACTGGAGGCAGAGCTGGGATGAATGGGCATTAGAGAAGCTGACATTTCAGATCTGGGCTTTCAAATCCTCATGTCCTTTAATTCCAGATTTGGCACATCTGTTTTCTAAAATGTATTTGCAACTTTCAAATCAACACATGACCAGGTTCTGTGGTCATTTGTAGAAATGCACACAGCTGTAAAAAACTTCACGTACCTCATGCGCACCAGGGTGGGGATGCTCTGCCTCCTCATGGACAGAGCATCCTCTCATCCATACTCAAAACAAGCATCCTTTTGGGAGGCTATCTCCTGCCACATTTTCACATCAGAAGACTTGGGTGTGATTTCACTGTTTAAAAGGATCTTGGGGAGCTGGAGTGATGGCTTAGCAGTTAAGAGCACTGACTGCTCTTGCAGAGAACCCGGGTTCAATTCCCAGCACCCAGGTGGTTAACAACCACCTGTAGCTCCAGTTCTAGGGGATCTGATGCCTTCTTCTGACCTCCACAAGCATTGCACGACATGGGTGCACTTACACACATGCAGGCAATACACTCATACACATAAAATAAAAATAATAAAATCTTTTTTTAAGAAAAAAGGATCTTGGAGTATAGTTTTGTCTAGTGGTCCTCAGTGTTAATAGCCCCGTGAAGCTCCTTTGTGTTAGATAAGCTTCATCTAGGCATGAGTTACAGCACTGTTGGCTGTAAGTTCAATGCTAGTGAGTCTTCATGTATATTAAATAAGGTGTCTGTGGACAGGAACACACAAGGTCATATGCTGATCAGTTGACAAGAATGTTAAGACCAGAAACCTGCAGGAAACTAACTTGGATGTCCCTTACAGCATTTGCTGATTTCGTGTTCACAGTGGCTCCATAATGAATAACTATTCAAATACCAAGAAATGACTGCACCTGATGGCCTGGGATGAGATGTGTGGACTCACTGTGAGATAGAAATTTCTGTACCATTTCTTTGAACAAAGATGCATTTCTCCATTTCTCTTCCTGCCCTTAGACTCCAAAATACCTATTAGGAAAAGGTCTGTGAGAATTAATAAACCCTGACTTCTAGCCATCAGGACAGAGATTTCTCAGCTCAGGCTTAAGAACCAACTTAGATTTTCTTTACCACTGAGTAGAACTCCATTGTGTAAATATGCCACATTTTCATTATCCACTCATCAGCTAGAAGACATTTAAGTTCTTTCCATTTCTAAGCTATTGTGGAAGGAGCAGCGATGAACATGGTTGTGCAAGCATTTCTGTAGAAAGATGAGTTCATTGGGTGTATGCCAAGGAGTGATATGACCAGATCTTATGGTAGGTTTATTTTTAGCTTTCTAAGAGTTCTCCACACTGCTTTCCACAGTAGTTGCATCAGTTTCCAATCCCACCAGCAGCAGATGAGGGTTCACCTTTCCCACATCCACGCCAGTATTTGGTGTCATTAGTTATCTTAATCTTAGTCATTCTGATTGGTGTTAGACGAAATCTTAAAGTAGTTTTGATTTGCATTTCCCTAATTACTAAGGGTGCTGAACACCTTTTAAGTGTTTCTTAGCCATTGCTATTTCTTCTTCTGAGAGGTCTCTATTCAGATCCAGAGACTTTTATTTTTAACTGGACCATCTGTTTACTATTGGTGCAGTGGTGGCACTTTTATCTTGGGTGTAATCAACAGCTGTCTAATTGGGATTAAGGCCTGCAAATGGGAGGGAACTCATGTGCAGCACTGTAAACATGGCCAAATACACCTGTCTGGAAAGGCTATAGATCCTAGAGCAAAACCTACTCGTGTCCCACCCCAGACCAATGTAATTTCTCGCTTTTTTTCTAAATATGCATCATATATACAGGCAAGTGTACCTTTCACCCCTCATCAAAGAAGCTTCTTTTTGTAACAGATGGAGACTATTACAGAGTTCCACAACTGGTAAAATCCAGAGAATAAGTGTCCTTGAAATGCTTAACTCTAAATGACACATCTTCAGTGCAACCTCTACACGTAGGATGAATACATCCTTCAGTTTTTACCAGAGAACTTTCCTTACACAGAAGATGGCGACTAACCCAGAAACCCACAATCGGCCAATGTGCAGAGAATAAGAAGCCACAGGGTGCTGATCCATGATTAAGACACATATTTCAAACCTCTGCTTCACAAGGTTCAGGGATCACTGTGGAAGAAGTGGAAAAATTGTAAGAGACAGAGGAGGTGGATGACCACAAGGAAACAGAGTCTTCCAGACAGCTGGTCAGTTACACATATGAACCAAAAACAATGATGACAGCTTTCACAAGTCCTGTGAAAGCTCAAACCAAGCAGGGATGGGACTCTTGGTGGACCCAGTGGATAGACCTACACTGAAGGACATTTGAAGAAATATATATAAAGCGTACATATAAACTGGGCAGGGGCAGTGGGGGAGGTGTAGATAGGGGAGGGGATCTAAATACCATCAAACTATACTATATAAAAATCTCAAAAATTCAATAAAAATTAAATTGCTAAAAAGAAGAACCAAGTCCAACTTTGACTTTATGAGGCACAGAGGTAGCACCCCTTCCAAACCACAATTACTACCTTTCTGTTTGGGGCATCATGATACAGCTTGGTCATAACAACAGGAAGAAGCCATTCCTAGCTCAAACCATCTGCAAAGCAGCCAACTTCAAAGGAACAGTATAACCTCTGTGCTCTTGGCGGGGAGCCATGTGTTATAAGAATTAGCTTGGAAGAAAAGGTAGAGGGCCATACTACTATTCCTAAACAGAGAGCAGCTTCCCAGGCCCCTGGTGTGGGGTGATTTTTAGGTAATTTCATTTTTATCCCCATACTTGCCCTTCAGTGGCTCTCACTGCTTCTACTGGAGACAGTTTAGTAACATCAGGAGCTAGAGCTGTCTTTTTTATGATCATATAAATAACAACCATAGAAGAAAAGGTAGAGGGCCTTACTACTATTCCTAAACAGAGAGCAGCTTCCCAGGCCACTGGTGTGGGGTGATTTTTAGGTAATTTCATTTTTATCCCCATACTTGCCCTTCAGTGGCTCTCACTGCTTCTACTGGAGACAGTTTAGTAACATCAGGAGCTAGAGCTGTCTTTTTTATGATCATATAAATAACAACCATCCAGGGATGGCCTTGAGTGTTGTTCTCTCCAAATATTAAATTAGCTTCTGTGAGAGAAAGTAAATTTAAAAGAGATGCCTTATTGCTTCTATAAAAACTAGGAAGATAGACAGCAGGGTCTTCACAACCTAGAATTTCAAAGGTAGAGTGGGCAGGCAGACCAAGTACACTGGAGACCTTCTGATAGGGTCATGTCCCTGGCCCAGAGTTCTTACAGCAGACTGTTTTATTCGTGTAACAATCCTCAGATCACAGGCCTTTATTAATCTCTTGCTGGAAATGAGTAATAATGATTCTCGGTATTTCTAAAGAGGTTTGAGAACTATAGATTCAACATCTCTCAGCCTTTGCCCTATATTCTGCCACATCTCAGATATTCAGAGTAAAAGACCAGTAGATTGCAATGTCAGCTCTATTGGAAGCAATCAAGGACTGGCTTTAGCCAGAGCCCCTGCTTGTCTATCACAAAGGCCCAGGAGTAAACCCATGACTCCTTACTTGAAGGTAGAAATCCTGAAACTTTCATTCATACATTCATTAATTCAATCATTGACTCACTTCATAGTAGATATTGGGCACCAACTATATTTTTGGCACTGTGAAAGGCTCTGGGAACACAACCTAAAGAAAAGCATAATCCCTGCTCTTAAGGGGCTCATGCTGAGTAAAGGAGGAAGGCATTGGGAAGGTCAGCCATCCAGTACTGTTGGGTAGAAGAGCTAAGACTATTGGGAAGCACATAAGCAGGCACCCGAACCAGTCTCCATTGCTTAGAGAAAGCTTCCCGAAAGGTCTGAGAAATGAATGATTGACCCAGGCAAGAGGGAGCCGCAGCCCTTGGCTAGCATAGGCAAATGTGAGAGTCAGCCTAGGTATTCCCCTATCTCTGTAAGGCTGACTCATAAAGTCTCAGGAGATGATGAGAAAAAATGTTCAGAACAGAGGAGAAAAGGGACCCACACATGGGTTGAATGCCTGGCATTCACACCAGCACAGACTATCGAATTCCCATTTGGGGTGTGCGGGATAACATCCTAGAACCTCTTATTAGAGCCTTTGGGGTGCCCCGTGATCCTGGCATGTTCCAGAGCTTTTGAACGCTTGGTAGTTGGTCAGAACTGCTTCCCTCTTGTTCTCTGCAAACAGGCCCCCTTCATTTAGCTGAGACCTTTTAACTGAACCATGAGGCTTCAGTCTGTTCAGGCTTTGTCCCCTTCTCAGCATTTCTTTCCTATGCCAAGTCCTAGCCTTCAGTACTCCCCGCTCCTCTAGGACCTTACTTCTCAGTGGCTTCTTCTCCCAAGATTGTTCTAATTCATGTTCCCAGTGGGCTGGAGGTCAAGGGTGCTATAGAGGCGTTGCTCAGCCCTGCTACTATAAAACTGAAAGTTCTGACACAGAACTTTTTTTTCCACAGAGTTGTTAGAGGTGTTGGACTTGGCCCACACCTACATTTATGTCCCACTTTGGAGGTGTCCTTCTCTCCCTGCCACAGGTGGCCCAAGTAGCAGGGAATGGTGGATAAATGAGGAAACCAATGCTCAGAGCAGTGGTGTGACTTGAGGGTCACACAGCAAGGCTGTGGAGACAGACCTCCAACTTCTCATTCAGGGTTCATCGCAGAATGCCTAGACACAACCAAGATTACATTGTCCTTTTAATATGGCTTTCACTTTCTCAAAGAACTGTTCTTGACAAATAGCTGTTCCAGTCTGCCTGGGAACTTCTGATTTCAACTATATCTTAAAGGCTGTATAGAACATCTAAAAAATGTTTTTGTTTTTTTTTAACTCAAGCCCTATCAATACTCTGGTCTTAGCCATTTAAGAGTACTGAAACATGAGTCAGGGAGTTTATTTCCAAAAGAAGTCTCCAGGTTTCACATGGCTGAGCCCAGGGTGGATTGTCTGCTGAACTGGGTGATGAAGATGCTTTACATCAAAAGTCAACTAGCATCAAGGTCTCTGAGGTCAAAGGGCAAAATAGAAACATGGACTTCCTGCCCACTTGGCCTCCTACAGGGAAGATACAACAGCCATATTGAAAGCAAGGTCCCTGTGATGTGTAAGAGCTGCAAAGATGAGCACCCTCCACTCCTTCCAGAACTGACCTAGGATGCTAACCTTACCCAGAGCAGCTTCTCCTTGATTTGGCACTCAGCAAATATGTCTTCCTTCTCCGAGGCTCAGTCTGAATTGCACACTCTGTTTCACGTGTCCCCTGTCACCCTCTTTGGCAGGATTAATGGCTCCCTTACCTGGGTTCTCAGAGTATTTTGTTCTCACCACTAATGTAGCTGGCCTCCCTAGAGGCTCCAGGAGTGAGCTTGTCTACTTGTCATTACATTCTTAGTACCTAAAAGAGTTCTCAGCATGTGTTGAGCCCTAAGCAACATTTGTTGGATTTTTTAAAATGGAACCTATGAAAAATTCATATAGGAAGGAATAGAACTGCTCTCTGTAGGTACCAGGTGCTTTTCTCCTGTCATCCTTTCTATTAGTCCCTCAACAGGCTATACAGTACATTTCTGCTTAAAATGCACTGGGGACTCAGGAGTTATAACATGGAGAGACCTTCCCCTAATACAAGGTGGTGCCCAATTCAAATGCAGTTCACTTTACTTGAAAACCTGTGCCACATTCGCTGCACTGACTTACAGATTTCTAACTACATGCTCTACAGACACCAATGCAGCCATGTGGAAACCAAGATTTCCTTCCAGTCCTCATCTCTGCCCTTGGCTCCTTCTGCAACACTCTATCTAAAAATGTCATGCAAAAGACCAAGCCAGTTGGAATTGTAAAAAGCACACGCAAGCATCCACCCATGCTTCATGGCTTGCTGTCGTGCACACAGATGCCCAAGTTGAGTCATTAAATCTTCACACTTCCCAAAGGATGTACAAGCTGAACTTACTTCCTCACATGATCAGGCTTCCTAGAAGATCCTGCATGGCACCCACTGCTGTGGAAAAGGAACGAAAACACTGCAGGGAAACTTGTGTGACAAGAAATTTTCCCGGGGGGACTTCTTTTCAGAGCTCTCTCTTTAGCGGAAGATTTTCTTTACAACCCAGCTCAGCAAAGCAGCACACTGCTCCTTTTGAAGCTGACCTTCCAGAATCAATCATATTGAATGCTCTGATTACTATAGCTTCTCCCTTGTTCATATCAAGCAAAACTGGTAAAACAAAACTATTGCTTTTATATTTCACATTTCTTGGCCAAGTTGATACTTGTGAAAGTATCAAAGCTCATTTCCATAGGTCAGCTCTTGGAGTTAAGTAAATCCATAAAGTTTAATATATTCATGCTATTAAAAGTCATACATTGGGGCTGGAGAGATGGCTCAGCAGTTAAAAGCATTGGCTGCTCTTGCAGAAAACCTGGGTTTGGTTCCCAGCACCCACATCACAGCTAACAACTGTCTGTAACTCCAATTTCAGGGAATCTGACGCCCTTTTCTGGCCTCCGTGGGCAGTGCACAACACAGATTCACTTATATGCATGCAGGTAATACATTCATACACATAAAATAAAAATAAATATTTGTAAAATTAAGCCACAAAGGTGAAAAAGGGATAATAGACTAGGAAGGGTTGAATCAGCTGTGGAATGAGAGGACAGGGCAAAGGAGGAAACTTCTGACTAGATTTAAGGCCTGCTTTACAAGATGGAGCCCTGCCTGGCACTGCTATCAGAGTCAAAAACCTGCGGCTAGGCAGGTCACAGGCTGGAGGGGAGAACTTACTACAATTATTCTGCTAAATGGAATAGCATTAAACTGTCTCTTAATAACTTATGGTTATATCCATAGATTAGTGCATCTCTGAACTGTCATCAGAGAAGTTTCTTACAGAAGATGGTGACTTACACAGAGGCCAATGGCTAGTAAACATGAAAAGAATAAGACTGTAATGCTCAGCCCTACATAAGACACCTGTATCACACCCTCTCCTCCCAAGGCTCAGGGATCACTGCAGAAGAGGGAATAAAAAGATTGTAAGAGACAGAAGTGCCAGATGAATACTTGTAAACCTTGTTATCTAGACTACAGGGTAAGTTGAGAGCATGCGCAAGACCTGTACAAGCCCAAGTCAGACAAAAACCCAGCATGGAGGTGGGCGGTAGTAAAGAAATTTCAACCTTAGGTGAGGATCCATTGGCAATTGATAGCTGCCGGGAAAGGGAAAGTCAGTTTTCTTTAGGGTTATGGCATTTGGTAGGTTAACCAGACTCCAAGAGATAGATCCACACCCAAGAGCATTCGGGGAACACAGATTAGACTCAATGGCGCTTTAAAAAAAGAAAGAAAAAGAATAGAGGATATGAAGTTGGGGTTGGCATTTGGTAGGTTAACCAGACTCCAAGAGATAGGTCCACACCCAAGAGCATTCGGGGAACACAGATTAGACTAAATGGCGCTTTAAAAAAAGAAAGAAAAAGAATAGAGGATATGAAGTTGGGGGAAGGGTTTTGGGGGTGAAGTGAGGGAGGAAATCTGAAAGTGATCAAAATACATTGCATAAAATTCTTGAAGAATCAATAAAATACTTCAAACAATAACATCTAGTTATACAGTCATATATTCACATATGTATGTACACATATACATACATACACACAATCCGGGTCATAAACCCAAGTACCGACAAGGATAAAGCCAGTCAGGAAAACATAAAGGAAGCGGAGTTCTTAAAGGCTGCTGTGGCATGGAGAGCACATGGCCTTCTAGGCACCAGCTCCATATGAACACGACTTCAGCCCTTGTCAGGATCTCTGGTCCATCTCTGTCTCATTGGCCTAAATGTTACCCTGCTACTTCTGTTTCCTAATTCATCACATAGCATGTGAAGCTTTCTCAGTAGGACTGCTCCTCAGATTTTGTTGCGCTTCACACCACCCAGGACAGGCTAAGGGTATAGCCTAAGGCTGGAGCATCTGGGGCCCCCACACTTCTGTGAACCCATTGTGCTACTCAGCTTTCTGTCATTGTAAAAAGTGAGATAATCAGCTTTCAGAAAGTGTCCTTTGGTTCAGTTTGGGGGATTTTGCTTCATGGTCTGGTGGTCTTGCTGCTTTGGGGGGAGGCATCATAGTGTAACAGAACACATGGCAGAGGAGGCATCCATCTGATGCTGAACAAAAGAGAGAAAGGAAGGGATTTCAACTGGCTCTTTCAGGGCACACCCCCAGTGATCTAAGGAAGACCTCCTACTTCTTAAAGTTTCCTCCCCTTCCAATAGTGCCAAACCAGGGGATCAAGTCTTTAAGAGACATTCTAGAACCAAGCCATAGCACCAGGTACAAAAGTCACAGATACAGAGAACATGCTGAGCTCCAAAACACTAGCTAGATTTATAGGCATTAATCTCTTTATTTAAAAAAAAATAGCCACCTTTCTATTTTACAGGTTGAAGATTGGCCAAAACCCATTGTAAGATTCACATCGTTTTTGTTAATAAAGTATTTGCTGTGAGGTTTTGGAAACAGGTGCCTCTCAAGCATCCTTAAGTACACTATTACCTAATCTCTTTAAAATTCATCACAGGCCCAATACCTAGTCTCAAAGACCGAGCTTTTCCAAGTGGTTGTCATTATTGTTTTAATTTTTGATGCTCAAGTGGTCTCTTAGCTGCTAGCAACATTCTCTTGGCCTTTCATAATGCCTGTAAACTACACTTTATAGTAATTTATAGTAAATCATGGGGATTTGCCATGATATTCTTCCTTTGATATTTTCCTAGTTGCCCCATTGCCCTGGTACTTTCCATGCCTCGTGAGCCTCTTCAGTGAAGGAACAGCAACCCAACTGTCCGAGAATTCTGGCCTCCTGCCCTCAAGTCACCTTTCCTAGGAAGGGAACTCATCACTTCTCTAACCTAGGGTGCTTCCTTCGTATCTTTCTAGATACTCTGCAGACTTGAACTTTCCTTGTCCTGCCTTCTATTCACTTGCTAGGGTAAACTGGGAAGAAATCAACAGACATCCTTGCTCTGACATACTGTTCTAACGCTCCCACTTTTACCAGAACCAAACTATCCCAAGGGCCTCTTTATCCCACACCCCTGCTTACAACACAACAGCCAACACTAGTCAACTCACACCATCCTAAACACTGCGTCTCTGCCTGAGGGCTCTCCTGAGGATACGCAGCTGTCCTCTGCCCACAGGCAAGACAGTCTAGAAGTGTTAAGCGGTAAGTCAAAGCCCTGGGAAGTGAGGATAAAATAGTCTGACTTCCTCGCTTTGTGAACAGGACATCTTCTGCTCCATCTTCAGCACCCAGTACAGCTGACCCCTGGTTACACCTTATAGGAACCTACTCATGAGTGTGTCTTCTTTCAGGTCCCTTCCCTCCCACTTCTCACTTTCCCTCCCGCCCACAAAAAACTTCTTCGGTTGTTTCCCAAAGAAACTGCTTACAATCCAAATCTAGCCTCAGGGTCTGCATCTAAGCGAACCCAACAGAGATCTCTGCTCTCATCAGCTGCACACGACATCATGACCGCCAATTGGAGCTCATATCTAGGTTATTCCAGGGACGTGAAAAGGTCATAGCTGTCTGCAAACATGACCTTATAGTAAATTACAGGCTGGCCTTGAAACAGCATCCCTTTGAAAAACTCAGCCTTGCATGAGCAGCCTTACCGTTCACCCTGCTTCAGTCCTGCCCAGCCCCAAGCCCCATCGGCATGGGTCAGCTGAGCTCTATTACTGGGATCCCCGTAGTAACCATCTTATACACCTGCTCACTGAACCAAGTTGACACTATTAACCATTTCATGCCCTAGAGAGCACAGAAATTACTCCACAGAGCAAGCAAATACAATGGAACCAACATCCAACTCATTTGTATGGGGCACCAGGTGAGTGAGCTTCCAGATCTGCAAGAGCATGCTGTTTTCAGTGTTGCTGGTTAATAGACTAGAAACAACAAATTTGATACATAACTAGACTATTTATTGCCTGCACAATGATGAATAAGTCACTGGGATAAACAAATGTACAGATAATCCGAAGTCCTATCTCCAGCAGGCAGGCTCACACCCACATTCTCATCCTTCTCAGCATCACGTCATTCTTTATCTATGCCACAAACCTGCAGAGGCCTCCATCCAGATGTTCCCCAAAGCACAGCTGACAAGGTTGCTTCTGTCTGACTGCTGTTTCCTTCACTCTCATGTAAGTTCCTTATGGTGATGTCATACAAGGACATTGAGAGAATTACCAGGAGTGGTAGCTAGACACTGTCACCTTACTGTAATTAAGACTATCCACCTATCCCGTTTCTCAATTTGTGCTTGAATTCTTGCTGTATAAGTCAAATCTCTCATTATTTTCCAATTCCCAACCTTCTTTTGCCACTTTAAAAACTTGCTTCTTGGGCCTAGAGAGTTGACTTAGCAGTTCAGACCTCTGGTTACTCTTGCATAAGACCCAGGTTTAATTCCTAGTACCCACATGGCAGCTAACAACCATCCATAACTCCAGTTCCAGGGGATCCAATGCCCTCTTCTGATCCCCACGGGAACTGCACAACATGGCTATACTTACATATGTGCAGGTATAACACCCAGAAAATAAAAATAAGTAAATCAAAAAATAATAGAAATATTAAGATTTTTTTTTTTAAAAAAGATCTTGTTTTCTTCAAGTAATCAGTATATTCTTTCTCCAGCTCCTACAGAAAGAATTTCCAGTAAGAATCCCTTCTCTGGTCAATAATATTACTCATTAACCCATTCTTTCATTTCTTTCCAAGAAATCTGAAGTTATTCTTAAAATCATACTTGGATATAAAACCCTCAGGCTTCTAAATGCTGACAGTAAATGTAAGTAAATAAATGAGTAAATAAATATGTAAATAAATCTGAAAAGAGCATTTATTCAGTGTAAGTGACGCCTGTGTTTTCCCAGTGTAGCTTCTGGTAGTTTTGCATTTTACTTGCCCTGAACTCTGCTCATGTTTCCCAAAGCTTCTGGCTCCCTTGTCTTCCCACTGATGGTTTCCCTCGCCTAGGATTTCTTCAGTCTCCTCTCAGGCTGGCCAGTCCCTCTGTAAACTTCTCTGCGACGATGTTACATGTGAACAAACTCCTTGTCTTCTCCTCTTCTCCTCTCGGAGTCCAGAATTCCTCCTCTGTGATAATATTTGCCTTGTATTCACGTCCTTAGCTGTGTTTGGCACATCATATAGCCTTTGAGGATAGGGACCTCTTCCATTCTTCTACCAGTTACTGAGCATCAAGAAAGACTTCGTCCTGTCCAACTCATCATATCCATATTTCCCACACCTGGTGGCATCTCCAGGTACCAAGCAGGACGCAGGGCATGTCAGTGGCACACAATGGGTGTCTACTGCATAAATGACGAGGCAAATGGATGAATTGAGCAAATTATTTCTTAAGTAACCCATGAGTTAGAGCTTTTCATAGGTACCCTATATAGGTTCAATACCCTGTATAGAACCTAGTTATTGAGTCAAAAATATGTCCTCAGATGTATGTGACACTGAATTTGGATAACAGCAACGGAGCACCTATCCCTATCCCTATCCCTATCCCTATCCCTATCCCTATCCCAACTGTTCCCACATATTGTTTATCAGCATCTACTTACTCATTTGTTTGATCTAATGCTGATTCTCTGATGGGAACAATTTTGGAATCCCAAAAATATTTGGCAATATCTGGAAACTATTTTGGTTGGCATAATTAGGGTGTGCTAGTGGCATCCACTGGGTAGAGACCCGGAATGCTGCTGAACCTGTTGCACTGCACAGGACTGTCCCACAGTGAAGAATCGTACAGCTGAAAAGATTAACCAACCTCACCTATCAGGATTCACTTCCAGCATTGCAGTAATAGACATTTGAAGAATGCTTATTGAATGGCTATAATTAGGAAGTCCGGGTGATGCAGAATGGAGAATGATGCTTCCAATCAGTAGCAAACATCCTGGCTTGGACCTTCATGTTATCAAGGGAAATTCTCACCCTGACCTGAGCTTGTTCCTTTTACAGCTCACAGAATCTCTCCAAAACTTCAGAATTGCTTTGTATTATGTGTGATTGGTGATGACCTTTTCAGACAAATTTGACTTGAACAGTGAAGTAGATGCTAAAGAAACAAATGGGTTCTGTTTTCCCCTGTGATTTTAATATGGATCAGAGCATTTTCCTCTGTAAACACTGGCACTTTCCGTGTGGCGTATATGGAAAATACCATCATTATAACGTAGGAACTGCATTTTATTGTTCTGAGTTGAGTTGTTGTCCCTTGAAAAGATATACTGACATCTTAACCCAGGTTCCTGTGATTGTAATCCCACTTGGAAGCAGTCTTTACATATGTAATCAAGGTAAACCAAGGTCACAGTCAGCTAAGAGCTTCTTATAAGAAGGGAAAGCACTCTGGACAAACAGACACCCAAAGAAAGATGCAGTGGCAGAGGCAGAAATTGGAGGAAAGCAAACCACAGAATTTCAAGGACTGTCAGGAGCCTCTGAAGCTAGAAAGAGGGGAGGAATGGGCCAGCAAGATGGCTTAACAGATAAAGGCACCTGCCTCTAAACCTGAAGACCTGAGTTCAAGCCCCAGGATGAACATGGTAGAAGTTGGGAACTACCTATGCAAGTTGTCCTCTGACCTCCATGTAACTGATCTCCATATAAATGCTGTGGCATGGGTGCACTATACATCAACACACACACACACACACGCACGCACGCACGCACGCACACACATAAATAAATATAATTAGAAGGAAGTAAGGATGGCTTCCCCCGCCCCCAGAGCCTTTATTAGAAGCGGCCCTGCTGTGCTTAGCCTTCAGAAGTTAGTTAATTCAAGTTCTCCTTTGTGTGCAGCACAAATGACAGATTCATAGTTTCACTTTGGCAAAGGCATGGGATAATGGAAAAGTTAACTCACTGTTACGGTCTGATGTGCCACAGCTGATACAGGTACTCTCTGCACAGTTAACTGTTTTATTCTCACAACAACCTGTAAATTGGGTTCTATCATTTGTCCCATTCTATTAATGGCACAGAGAGTTGTGATCATTTGCCTAAAAGCAAACAGCTAGACCATGACAAAATGAAGATTAGGACCCAGGACTGGGAAGATGGCTCTGTCAGTAAAATGTGTGCCACGTAAGCATGGAAACTTGAGTTTGGTCCCTACCACCCACATAAGAAGCTGGGCCTGGTGGGGATACTTGTATTTCCAGGGCTGGGGAGATGGGGACAGGATTCCTGGTGCTTTCTGGCTATCCAGTGTAGTCAAATTGGTGAGCCCCAAGTCCAGTGAAAGACTCTGCCTCAAAAAGTAAAGCAGACCTGTGGTTCCCACGCGCACCCACACATACATATATGTGCACCCACCCCCACACACAATGTACACCCACACACACACAAATGTATATACACTTTTAAAGATTAAGACCACAGTGTATACTGTTCACTACCTCTAAGCAGGAACTGGTGCTCAGAACCATGACAGGGGTGGGTAGAGGGAGACTGAAGAGCAAGGGGTCAGAGTGTTCATGTCTGAGTTCCAACTCAGCCATTTCCTACGTGAATAACTCTGGGCGGCGCTGAGCTGGACTTCCTTCATATTAATACTAGATAGCAAAGAAGAAACTAAACTTAGTAATTTAAACCTTATCAACTGGGTAATAAAGAACTAAGCACTGATACAGAGAAGCACTTGAAATGGCTTCAAATGGGCTGTCACAGACACTTTTGGAGCTATCATTGGCAAAGGGATCACCATGTAGAGACATCACTGCTCTGGAAGATGCATTTAAGTAATCACTCCCAATAAAGTGATGAACCACATATATAATGCACTCTTCAGGCCCAGAGCTGTATATGATGCATCTGAAACCACTGAGCAAATTCCCACAGCTCTAATAGGTAGCTATGGAGTTCCAACTGGCTGGGAACCATGAGAATTGGAGGGAGCTTGTTCCAACAAAGCTCAGTGCCTTCCCACAGCCAAAACCACCAACCATAGTTCTTTATCTTGAGATACACTAATACAACTTGAGATATTTTAACTCACACAGAGAGATATAAAGAGAGGCGGCAGGAGAGAAAGAGAATCTTTATTGTTGCTAAAAAGCCATTTGGACATCATATCACAAATACAGCAATAAATAAACTAATTCACATGGCCCACCCAAAACACAGACCTCTCTTTTGGGGACCTTGGGAGTGAAGCTTGTCTCACTCAGCTAGCTGCAAAGTAAGAGGGAAGGTTTGATTTCTCTGCTATAAATAAACAGCTCTCTCCTGGCAGAGAGAAGAAAAAACTGAGCCAGAAAAGCCTGATCAATTCTCTAAAATTGAACCTTCAGGCAAATTTCTCCTTCTTAAATATGGGGGTGGGGAGAATGAATGAGTGTGGGAAAGGTGAGAAATGTCTCATTCAGAAGGTGAGTACCAGGGCTGGAGAGATGGCTCTATGCTAAGAGCACTGGATGCTCCTGCAGAGGACCCACCTTCAATTCCCAACACCCACATGGAGGCTAACAACCGCCTGTAACTCTAGTTCCAGGGAATCCAAAACCCTCTCCTGACCTCTGTGGGCCTTGCACAACACGGGTGTATTACCTACACACGTAGGTAATACACTCATATACATAAATAAAAACAATAAATAAAATATTTTTATGGTGTCAAAAAATAAATAAATAAATGCCAGACATGGTGGCCCATGCCTTTAACCCCAGCACTTAGGAGGCAGAGGCAGGTGGATCTCTGTGAGATTGAGTCTAGCCTGCTCCCCATAGTGAATTCCCCAGACCAGCTGGGGCTACAAGGAGAGTGTCTCCTTTCGTAGAATTACTATTCTTAAAATGAGAAAAATCACCATAGCACAAAGTTGGCATAAAGATAAAATATAATGAGATATGGAAAGAATTGTAGCATAATCTAACAATTAGTATATGCCTGCTAATTGCCATTCTTGCACCGTACTTTAAGGCCTATACTAATCTGGTCAGAGGGACTTAAAAGACAGTTTTTGCTCCTTGCCCTCCAAGGCTGACTAAGTTCTAGGGGACTATGGAGCGTCTCTTGCATTTATTTTTAACTTGATACAGAGTGAAGGAGTTGACTGCAGTATCACATGGAACAAAAACTAACAAAGGAAACAGACAAACAAGAGAACAGAGGTGAGGATAAACTCACTCTCTTCCTCCTGCAGAAGTCAAGAGAATGTTCCAGAAGAGGATGGAGTAGGATATGAAGGGGAGGTCATCTCAGAGTCCTTCCACTCTGGGAGACAGTGATGACTGAATGGTGTCAGTGTCGGGGCCATACAGTATAAGTTAAACCAGAAATTGCAATAAATGTCTTATAGGTCACATTAGTAAGAGGACAGAGTGCTCTGGAAACACACCACAGGGATCTAAGCTTAAGTGTCAGGATGGCTGATGCTAAGACTTCCAGATGAGACTGAGGAGCAGAGCCTAATGTCGAGATGAAGATGGAAAAATGACATGATCAAGAACTAAAAGAAGCTCATCTGGTGACACTGTAAACTCGGGGAACCTAGGGATCAGAGGAGATATTTAAGAAATGGGTTAACAAATAACTATTTGAGGCATGTTGAAGACCCTAACCTCAAGGCCACAGAATACCTGCCTTGTCTTCTCAGCATCAAAGTCACCACCCTCTCACAGTGGGAACTCATGATATCTGTGGTACTTATGAGGAGGACCATTCAAGATCCATGTGATACTGAAGGACTTCCAGAAGCATCAGAGCTTCTCCCAGAGCATCAAGTACAAAAACTACTGAAGGAGTTGTTTCTATACCACAGAGTACTAAAAAATGCTTGTGATGTGTTAAGTCCAGTTTCTTGGCTTTGGAGAGACATGTTCCAAAAGATCTTGGACTTCAGGGGATCAACTCAGATTTATCAATGCTTTAATAGAACACATTAATCATTCCCCCTTGACATCATCATATTGCAATCTTCAGATTTCAGCGTCTTAACAAATATCCGTGTAATTTTCATAGGTCCATGGAGTGGCTGTCCTTGGTTGATCTTGGTTGGCTTCACTTGAGCCCAGTTAATCCTAAGATTCACAGTGGAATCAGATTTCCTCCACATACTCACATTCTGAGACCCAGGTGGAGAGCAGAGGCTGGCAAGGGCAGCTAGAAACGTGTACTGCCTCATAAATCCCTCCTCCGGCAAGCACACTGTCTGTCACGTCTGCCCATATTCCTCTAGCCAAAGCAAACCACATTTCCAAGCCCAATACTTAAGGGCTCGGGAAGCATATTCTTCCCACGGGGCCAATGAAAGACTGAATATTTACTGAACACATCATATCCTCAGAACAGAGACTACAGATAGTCACCGATTTAGGATTTTTCTGCTTTACAATGGTGCAAAAATGATGGCTATTCATTAGGAACCATACTTTAACTTTGATCTTTACCTGGCGAGCAACATGCAATACGATGCTCTCTTGAGAGGTTGAGCGGGGACAGTGAGTCACAGACACCAAGCAGTCACATGATCATGAAGGGAAACAACGGATACCCTTGAGTGAACTGTGTTGGCAACCTATGATTGTCGGTAAATTAGGGGGATTAAATGTGTTCTCAACTTACAGTTTCAACTTACTTCATAAGTAGAAGAGTACTTGGATGTTAGCAACACCAGAATCACAAAGAAGGGGTGTTAGTCAGACCTAGGAATTCAAGACCGGGCACAACAGAGGGGTCATTGGATTTGAGTCTTCAGAGATGAATGGAATTGGGCCAAGTTAAAAAGGAGAGAATTTGAGGTCAAAAAGAAAAGAAGTTTTTAAATGCAATTATTTTTAGAATAAACATTTGGAAGTTTAATAAAGTCCATTAATGAAAGAGTTGGTTGAAAAACTATTGAACTCCCAAATAACATGCATGGGAGTTTTAAGAAGAATCAAATGGGCTTGTATTTGAATGCATGTTTCTAAGTGAAAATAGCTAACTGCAAAACAATACACGGAGAGCGAGAGATACAACCCAGTGCTAGAGCTCTTGCTTCGCATAAGTGGGGACTTAGCTTTGGTCCCTAGTGACACTAAAAAGTGCGTGGGAGATAATACCATTTAAATAATCCCCAAAACATTTTGCAGATATATGAATATCAATGTATCGAAACACACGGTGAGAGAAAAGAGGAAGATGAAAGATGGAGGATGGGGGAGGACAGGAAGAAGAGGGGGACAGAAACACAAACAGGGACAGTTATGTGTGTAAAACTGTACCTCGTCCAAGAAACAAGAACAACACACGTCAGTTGCAGAGCGCTCAGAGGTATGACCTGGAGGCAGCAGACAGGGTTACGGTAAAGATTTTCTTTACAGAGTTACCATTTCTTAGAAGAAATGGGCTTGAGTGTAACCACTTTATGGTACACATGGGTGCCAAGAAGCCAGTGAATGATGTCTTCTTTTTCCTGATAACCACCATGTTAAGCTTGCTTTTATGACTCTTCCGTTCCCTCTTCCTGTAGAATCTCAGGTAGGTTCCAGTGCATGACCAGCCACTGAGATCACATTTAGAAAACAAAACATCCCACAGTCTCTTTGCCAAGAGAATAATATTGTTTTTGACTATTTAAAACTGCCTAGTGTCATATCAAAACCTACTCTTGTCCTATGTCATAATTCTTCCCATATAGCAAGCCCCCGCCTGCAGATGGAAAGAATAGTCTAATGTGGATATTTTTCTCTGCCCCTTGCTCACCTGCTCCCCAATTTCTTAACAGTACTTTCCGACACCTGAAAACAACAGGTGGGACAGGAGGGATGAGGGGCAAGGGCCCAGCACTGAGTAGAGAGAGACTCCATCCTCTGAAGCTGTTGCATGGACATCCATGGTTCCTCTTCTCATCGACATTCTATGGGTGTATTAGTCACTCGTTTGCAGTGATAGAAACACCATGACCAAGGGAACTTATAAACGGAAGAGTTGATTTAGCTTACGGTTCCAAAGGGGCAAGAGTCCATCATGGCAGGGAGGCATGGCAGCAGAGGTGAGTGGAGTAGGAGCAGAAGCTAAGCTCTCACATCTTCAAGCAGGCACAGGAAGCAGAGCATAACTGGAGATCCAGCAAGGCTTAAGAACTCTCTAAGCCCAGCGCCAGTGTCCTGCTTCCTCCAGCAAGATTACACCTCCTAAGACCTCCCAAAACAGCAATACCAACTGGAGATAAAATGTCCAAATACTTGGAACCTATGGGGGACATTCTCATTCAAATCACCACAGTGGGGCTTGAGCTCCTTCTCAGTGGTGACTGCAATACAGGGGGGAAATGGGGTGCCATCTCAGAGTTCTTAGTCTCAGTAATGAAAGAATTTATGAATGAACTTAAATGAAGTTTAAAGACAATTTTATTAGAGTTTAAAAAGCAACGCTCAGGGCAAGAAAGCTGTAATTCTCAGCAGCTACCTTGAAGAATAGAATGGGAGGAGAGAGAGAGAGAGAGAGAGAGAGAGAGAGAGAGAGAGAGAGAACATTTAAAGCCTACATGGAGGTTAGATGTATGATAAACTAGCAGTCATGTGGTAGGGAGAAAAGCTTTAAGGAAAGACTGAAGAAACCCAAAATGTTGGGGCAGCCCAAGTGTTAAGAAAAGCATGCTTACAAAAGAGATAGAAAGAAGAAATCCAAGTTATAGCTTTCTGAATTCTTCAGAATTAAGGTACATGTCTGCCATGGGCCCATAGCAACTGCCCCAGAGGGCAGGGATTCCAGGCAGAGAATGTTCACCATTTCATAATTACTTACTCAGTCTCTCTTTAGTATGACTTAGGTGAGCCTGCTTTCCTAAGTGTGGTTCCCCTGTCCACATGATTGACCTGGTTCTACTGGGATGCTATGTCTCACCCAGAGATTTTATACTCTTGACTGGGAGTTTTCTCTAAGGGGCCTTTCTTGCTACTGTGACAACTGCCCTTAGAACTAAAAGCATACCAAGTTTAGCTCACCTAGACTCTCCAAAGCTCTTCCTACAGTCTCTGGAATGTGACCCCACAGAACTCCATGTGGCATACAGGAACACCCATGAGCCTTTGCCACATTTCAGGGTGAAGGGCCATATCAGTGCCACAGCTACTTCCCCTGACTTACTGTCAAGTGAGCCATATGTCATACCTTTCCTCCAGGGAGAATTCATGTGGGCTATACAATTCTTAAATTCCTGGGGATACTAAGTCAGCTCTCTGAAATGTGTCCACTAGACCCCTCTGTCTCAGCTTGAGGTCAGAAGAGGTGTGAAGGAAAAGGGAGGAACCTGCACGTGCACTAACCCACACAGAGAGATATCTACTCTTCAAGCTCCTCTGTGCAGATCTCTTCACAGATGTGATGGTTTGCAATGCTGACAGAGCAGGTATCTTAATTCACTCTGTGTAAATGGCCAACACTGCACTCCAGGGCAGAAGTCAGGAGAACCACAAGAAAAAGGTAAAATATGTCCCTTCCTTGCCTCCCATTGCGCGCACACACACCCACACACCCACACACACACAAGCACACACACGCACACACACACACACACACACACACACAGAGGTGTTGGGCATTAAACCTAGAGTCTTATGCATGATAAGCAACTGTGCCATTACTGAGCAATCTACCTCCCGCTCTGTTATTTTTTGTCTATTTGGTACTAGAAATTGAGCACCAGGCTTCATGTATGCTAGGCAAGAATCTACTACTGAGCCACTCTCCAACCCAACCCTCTTACAAGAAAAAATTACTCAAATAAATGATTAGGGTCCACAAATTAAAAAAAAGTTAGACATGATCTCCAAATGACAAAAAAAAAAAAACAATAAAATGGGTGCACAAAATTCATATACTGGATCCAAGATAAATTATAAATGTTTTCCTTTTAAAATTATAGTACCTGGAGCTCAAGCAATAAGAGCACTTGCTGCTCTTTTAAAAGACCATGGCTTGGGGGCTGGAGAGATGGCTCAGCGGTTAAGAACACCAGTTGTTCTTGCAGAAGACCCAGGTTTGAATCCCAGCACCCACATGGCAGCTAACAACTGTCCATAACTCCAGTCCCAGGGGATCTGACAGCCTCTTCTGTCCTCCGTGGGCATTGCATGACATGGGTGCACTTACTTACATGCAGGCAATACACGCACACACAAAAAATAAAAATAATAAATAAAATATGTTAATAAAAAAGACCAGGGTTTGAATACCAGTACCCATGTGGCAGCTAACAACTGTCTATAACTCCAGTTCCAGGGGATCCAACACCCTCTTCTACCTCTGTGGGCACAGCATGGCATGGGTGCGCTTAGATGCATGCACACAAAACACTCTTACACATAAAATTTAAAAATAATAAAACATAAAAAACAGAGTACTTGTAAGTCCAGCTTTAAGTCCTAATAACCACAACAATGACTGGCACACCAAACTATATTGGGACAGTAGTGGCACTTTTATCTTGGGGGTAATAGTTACCTAACCAGACTTAAAGCCCACTCAGTGGGAGGGAACTCATGTGTGGTACTGTAAACATAGTCAAATACACATGGCTAGAGAGAGGTCATAGATCTTAGAGCAAACCTCAGTCAATGCTATTGCAACTGCAGACAAATATAATTTCTTAATGCTAAATATGAATCCTTATGTTTACAGACAAGCATGCCCATCACCCCCTCATCAAAGAAGCTTCTTTTGCAACAGACAGAGACTATAAAAGAGTCCACAACTGGTCAAACACAGAGAATCAGTGTCTGTGAAATGCCCAACCCTAAGTTTCACATCTACAATGGAACATATATACCTAAGGCTCATGGAACATAGTGTAAGAAGGGATAGAGAGGACACTAATGCAGCTCTCAACTCTCATTGGCAAAACTTCCTCATTCAACAGAGGGCAATGAACACAAAAGACCACAAATGGCCAAGGCATAGAAAATAAAAGTCTG
>NW_008347190.1:279219-292829 GCF_000622305.1 Nannospalax galili
GTGTCATAAGACCCATGCAAACTCAAACAGTCAAAAACCCAGCACAGAGCTGAGGAAATGGGCAGCAAACCCCAATCTTAGTCAAACAACTATTGGGCAGATGATTACTGCTGGGTGAGGGAAAGTTGATCTTCTTTAAGGGAGTGACTCTAGATAGACTGACTAGACCTTAGTGGATAAACTTGTACTGAGGGACTTCTGGGTACACTAACTTGGCTCAGTAGACCTTAACACAAATGACAGAATGTTTTAAAACCCGTGGGGGCCTATGGAAGGGTGCAGATGGGGTAGGGGGTATAAAGATGATTAAGATGTTTTGTATTCAATATAGAAAAAATTCAATAAAAATATACAAAAAAGGAATGGCTATTTGGTGTTTTGACTGGAATCAAGAGCGGGTGAACTGGGAATTAGAAGAGGTTTTTTTTCACAAAAAAATCTGTATTTCCTTCGAGTATGCATTACCATGGTGAGCCTACTGCTTTTGCTGGTGAGGCTATTTAGGACTTAACCAAAAATCAAATTAATGCACACCTCTCATGACTGAACTAAAAAGAACTGACATGCTATATTAAGTTGGGTCCTTTGAGGGCATGTATAAAGCACTTTCTAAATTTTAGGTGTCGATCCCATCACCACCTCCTCAGGAGCAAAGTCTTCCAATACATGATTATTCTTCCTTTCAACATCCAGTGTTCCCCAAATGCAGCCTGTGGTGTGCCTGGCTCCTCCACCTAGGCTTTTGATTTGGTTCCTGCTACACAGTCAGGCTTCCAGCTGGGACTATAACTGAACTCATTTAACCCCCACTGTGTGTGTTTCCTCCTGACAGCAAATGTATGTCATTTTTTAACACTAACAATTGATTGTCTGATTCTCTTGTATCACATCTGTCAGTTCAGTTCAATCTGACTCAACAATTCCACACTACTCACCCAGAGTCAGCCAACCCCACAGGTTGAGAGCTCAGTCCAACAAAGCAAACCCACTTCAGACACCAGCCCCAGGTGGCATTCCCAGACCACCCACATTTCTACTTTCTGACTAAAAATCTGAGGTTCTCCACAGCCCTTTCTTGATGCTTCAGAATTCACTAAGATACCCAGAATTCAGGAAAATGGTTTTCTTACATGTTAGGTTTATTATAAAAATAAAACTCAGGAATAATCAAATGAAAGAAGCCTAGAGCATCTGCATCTCCCTTCTCTGAACTTGCTTGGCCTTCACAACAGCCCATCGACCTTGACCATCTCTTGCTTGTTTGCTTTGTGCATCCATTGCAGCTCTTACATTATGATGAACTTGTTGGATCAAGCTTGAGGTCACCACATTCCTTTGGATTGGAGCCTTGGGGTGTGACACAGAGGCTGGCCTAGCAGCTTGCTCCCTATTACAACCTACTCACCTCTAGAGTAGACAGGGATAGGATAGTCTGAGTAGAACTTACAAGAGAAACCAACCCATGAGAACAGCTAAGAGCCTTGATACTCAACAGGCCCTGTGTATCAAGATTTGTTGATCAATTAGGCAAATAATGACGTGCCAGTGTGAGTTTCTGTGTGTCAAAATAAATAGTGTTTTCCAAGGCTAGCCTCATTATTTTCCTTACTTATGTTTTAAGATTTCCTCCTGTGATTAAAGTAATGCGTTCATCACATTTTTCGAAAAGGGTGATTAAGATAAATATTATCTGTTATCATCCTCCTGAGGGAAAGGAGGTGTGAGCACTGGTGTATGGAGCACATTCATTTCTGCTGGATAAACACACCATCAGCCATCCTCTCTCCTCCTTTGGACTTGATAATTAGGGTTCTCTCCATAAGTACCAAAGAAGCTTTCATTTAATGCCATTTATACATAGTCATTGCTGTAAGAAAATATCATTTCATGGGTCATTAATGGGCTTAACATTTTTACTTTTGAAAGTAAAACTTCTCACAGTTCATATTTTTTTAAGTGGGGTCAAAGGAAAAGCAATATGCCATGACCTCTCATGTCTCTCCAGCCGATATTTATTTAGCACCTTCCTGGGCCTGGTGCCCTAAGCACACTGCCCTATCTAGTAAACCCACTGGGTAAGCATTGATGCCCTTTAAAACGGGGGCACCAGTTTTGCAAGATTAAGTTACTTTGTAAATATCAGAACATTGTAGTCATGATTCACATGTAGGTGAGTCTAACACAAGAATCTGAATTCTCCACATTTTCAGCAAAACCAACCAAGACCCCAACTGAGATTAAGAATAGTCTAGTGGGGTCTGGAGGAATGGCTCAGTAGTTAAGAACACTAAATGTTCTTGCAGAAGACCCGGGTTTGAATCCCAGCACCCACATGGCAGCTAACAACTGTCCATAACTCCAGTTCCAAGGGATCCGATAGCCTCTTCTGTCCTCCATGGGCATTGCACGACACAGGTGCACTTACCTACATGCAGGCAGTACACGCATACATATGATAAAACTAAAATAATAAATAAATCATTTTTTAAAAAGAATAGTCTAGAGGGGCTGGAATGATGGCTCAGCAGTTAAGAGTATTAGCTGCTCCTGCAGAGGACCCGGGTTCAGTTCCCAGCATCCACATGGCAGCTAACAACCATCCCTAACTCCAGTTCCAGGGGTTCCAAAACCCTCTTCTGACCACTGTGAGCATTGCGTGACACAGATGCACTTGCATATGTGCAGGCAATACTCATATGTAAAAAATAAAAATAACAAACTATTTAAAAAAGAATAATCTAGAGCATAGCCCATATGAAGTTGTATAACTAAATGTGGAAAAAAATCTGTGAACAGTGAAAGATTTCTGAACATGCAATAACTGAAAACCAATTCAAAACCAACCATGTAAATGAATCCAAAGTGTTTCTGCAAGCAATGTATTATGAAGTCACATTATCTTATGCATATTATGAATCCCAGTGCTTTATGGTACATATGAAGTGCTCTTCTCTTATAGAAACAATGTTTTAATTACTGAGAATGAGGACTTTGAAGACTTTCCTACAGTCATTCCTCAGCAAAATGTAGCAAGAATTACACCTTTGGTTTGTGTTGTATTCAAATGTTTAATTTTTAAAATGATTGTTGTAGTTACTGACTTGAGTTTCAAAAATAATAATTAAATAAGTCAGTTTAATATTATGTCCATTTGTAGGGAGATGGGAGTGGATCTGAGAGGAAATGGGGTAAGGGGTTTGAATATGATCAAAATACATTGTATGAAATTTTCAAAGAATCAATAAAAATATTATCTTAAAAAGTAATTAGATGAATTTTGCTTGTGATTAGGAACAAGCCTCTGCCACTCTGTTGCACATATTTATACAAAGTGGCTTTTTCAACACTGACCATTATAAAATCAAAATATCAACTCTAAAACATACCAAAGATATCTACATCCTACAGTGTGAAATATTCAGCCAAGACTGTCTTGTGCAATATGTATACTTGGTGGTGTGTGTGTGTGTCTGTGTGTGTGTGTGCGTGCGTGTGCATGTGTGTGTGTATACATTTCTGTGCACATGTTTAGAAGCCAGAGGCCAATTTAGAGTGTCTTCCTCAATCACTCTTTACCTCGGTTTTCAAAACAGGGTCTCTCAATGAACCTGGAATTCTCTAATTTGACCAAACTAGCCAGCCTCAGGAATCTTCCCTGCTCCACCTCCCCACTTCTAGGATTACAGTTGTGCACCCAAACCACTATATCCATCTCTCTCTTTTTTAAAAAACATAGTTCCTATGGATTTAACTCAAATTCCCTAGCTTGTAAGGAAAGCACTTTACCAACTGAGCCATCTCCTTAGACCAAGATTTAATTCTTCATGTAAAAGGGAACAGACACAGTCATCTCATTGCTGTGGAAAGCGCTTTCATCTTTAATAAATAGTGAAATTAAGTTAGGTACCAAAGAAATGTTAAATAATTTTATTTATGATTTATTATGAGTGAATGTTTGTCTTCTTAAATTATATATGCTCAGGTTCACATAAAAATTTCTTAAGCAAAAAGAAGTCATATAGGGTTTTTTTCAGTTTAAGAAACCCTGGTCTATAGCGAGGCTGTTGGGATCAGAGGCTTCATCTACCCAAAGCAAGCTGTGTAATTTTGGCCATGTTACTTTAGGACTTTAGTCTCTGAGTTTACTCAGCTATAAGCTGAGAATAATAACAATAACCCCAACAGATAGCTGTGAGAATTAGAGTGCAGACAAAAATCCCCTGAAGGTGCCTGGCACACCCATTGTTAATAGCGCCATGCCTTTAGCACTGAAACAGCAACAGCAGAGCGAACCAGCTGTGTAGCTTTCATTTACAGGCATTTGGGGATGTAAGCACACCTGCCAGGACTCCTATGTACCCGCAGAACAGTGGGTGATGTTGCGTGGCATTCCTCTTTGAAAATTTAACCGTATGTTTTGATGGTTTGTGTGTTTCTCTACTGTCTCATCTGAGTTATTTTAGATACAAAAATATTCAATTCTTTCTCTTTATATTCTACCTAGGATTGCACACATGCACTCCTCCTTTATCCCCCAGCTCCATAATAGTGCAGTCTCCACCTCCTAACCAGCATCCCCGATCCCATCCTTCACTTTCATGCTCCCCTGCCTAGTCAGGTCCTTTCCTGCTCCGCTGTCTGCGCTCCTTCCCTTTAAGGCATTTCCCTCTCTTTACTACAGTGCCGTTGTTTCTTCTCCCTTTACACAGCATTCTAATTACATTCTAAGTGCTGGTGAGTCCCCTAATCCTATCTCCACCAGAGACTCGGCACCTTCCCTAAAGATGCTTGCTTAGACCAACCTTCTGAGGCCACCGCAAGGATGTCACAGGTACTTGGAACTCTCTACACTCCCAGCAGAAGCATGCGACTTGTCCCAAGCCTGGTTTCCCCCTAGTGTTCCAAGTATCAGGATATGATGTTTGAGTGTCCTCAGAAGCAAATTCCAAGAGAGGGCTGGGGTACATGGACTTTATTTGGTAAAAGTAAAGAACTATAGGAAGGAAGGATTAGGAATGACGGCAATGAAGTAATGGGTACATTAATTTAGTTCTGAGAGGGGATGACTGCAGTCTGGTCCTAAAATGTCGGGTCCAAGGGATATGCATGGGGAATAATTCATCCAGAATCCAGAATACATTCTTGACTCTACCTCCTCCCTCTGTCCCAACATCTAGCATACCACCAAGTTCTATCTCTTGTACTTCTAAACATCTCTGGTCTACAGCCATTGCTCTCCACCTACACTACCATCATTTGAGTGAACTTTAATTTGTGTGTATATGCATGTGTCTATGTGTGCACATGTGTGCATGCATAGTGTTTGTATGCATGGTGTGTGTATGGTATATGCACATGACTATGTGGTGTATAGATCCATGTATACGCATGTGGAGGCCAGAGCAGGGTGTAAGGTATTTTCTTCTATCATCATCTACCTTACTGTTTTGAGACAGAATTTTTTACTAAACTGTATCTCACCATTTTTTGACTAGGCTAGCTGGCCAGAGAGCTCCTTGGTTCTTTCTCTCTCAATGCTCAGGTTAGAGAGAGAGAATGAGAGACAGACAGACAGACAGACAGACAGAGCTATGCTTGACTTTACATGTGTGCTGGGGATTTGAACTCAGGCCCTCATGCTTGCAGAACAAGAATTCTTATCCACTGAACCATCTCCACAGCCCCATTTTAGACTCAGACAGTGGGCTGGTACTGACTATTCAAGTCTAGTGAATGATCCTACAGTCAGCCACAAGCATTTCTCCTCTGCCACGAAACTGGTATACCATATCTCAAATTTGAGACTCCATGCTGAACCCTAGAGCAAGAAATAATGCTTTGCTGTGGCATCAACTCCAGCAGGCGCTGGCTGAGCTGTCATTCTCATGATATGACCTAGAGAACGCTGATGCCCATCTCAAAATGGTTCCACCTCTATCTGCTCTGGTTCCCCCACTCTCCCACAGTGCTAATGATGGTTTTTAAAATATGAGCTGATTCTGTTACTCCCTTGTCTAAAAACCAATTTCCCACTGCTCTTAGGATAAAGAACACTGAGTCACAGCCCTGAGGATCTCATCATTGCCTTTTCCCACAGCCTCACTAGATCACACTGACTGTCTGGTCAGCACTGTGGTCTCTCTGTCCTTTTCTGTTCATGGAAGATATCACACCCCTTCACCCACAGTGTCTACATTTGATATTTCCTTTCTAAATATTCTATTTTTTATTTTTATTTTATGTGTATGACTGCATTGCCTGCATGTATATAAGTACACCTGTGTCATGCAATGCCTGAAGCGGTCAGAAGAGGGCACAGATCCCCTGGAATTGGAGTTATCATGGTTGTTAGTTACCATGTAGGTACTGGGAATTGAACCTGGGTCCTCTGCAAGAGCCGCTAGTGTTTTTAACTGCTGAGCCATCTCTCCAGCCCCCACATTTGATTTTTCTTTCCATTAGAATCATCTTCTCTTTCTTTGTACTTACTCCAATTTACCCTGAACTTCAGCCCCAAAGACTTTGTGTTCATTCCAAGGATGGTCTCTAACTGACCATTGTACTGGTTATTTGCCTGGTCACTAAAAAAATACTTGACAAGAGTAACTGAATGGAAGAAGGATTTATTTTGACTCACAGTTGTAGGTAATTTCAGCTCATCGTGATGGCAAAGAGCACTTTGGTCCATGGCAATGGTAGTGTATTAGCTACTTTTTCCATTGCTGTGATAAAACACCATGACCAAGGCAATTTACAGAAGAGTTAGGATTACAGTTCCAGAGGGATAAGAGGGCATCGTGGTGGGGTAGGCATGGCAGAAGGCAGAGGAGAAGCAGGAGTGGAAAACTGAGGCTCACGTCTTCAAGCAGGCACAGAAGCAGAGAGAGACAAACTGGAATTGGGGAAGGCTAGCATGCCAGAGTTCCTGCTTCTCACACAGCCAGACCAGGAAGCACAGACCACAAGCCACAAGAACTGAAATGAACACCCTTCAAAGACCTGCTGCCAGGGCTCTACGTTTGCCAGCTAGTCCTCGTATCCCACAGGTTCCATAATTTTTTTGTCTTTTTTTTTTTTTTTTTCAGAGCTGAGGACCAAACCCAGGGCCTTGTGCTTGCTAGGCAAGCGCTCTACCACTGAGCTAAATCCCCAACCAGGTTCCATAATCTTACAAAAGCCTTGTGGGATAATCAGAAGCAATTCTCCATGGAAAATGGTCCTTTCATTCCCGCTGTGCCCTCCGCTGTTCTTCCACAGTCCTTCTGAGGGTGTGATCACCACATAGATGCATGTTTGATCTGTGATCATTTGAATGACATCTGTATTCCTCAGTAAATCAAATGGTCGTTTTTTAAAGGCCCAAGTCTGGCACCTGGTTGGTTTCATGAAATGTAAAAGAAACAGAACTATGTGGCAGGCAGGTTTGAACAACCACACAAACTGAGCACTGTTATGATCCCCTTTAGGGATGAGACTCATAGATGTTACATGACTTTTCATGTCATTTTGTCACTATGCGATTGAACTGCAATTCAAACCCAAGCAATCTGGCTCCTTTAAACCCTCCATGAGTGAATAAAGAATGAATGAATATGTATCATTGGAGTATAAACAGGATGCCTATTTACTGCTTAGGCCTGAGTGCTCTCAAGAACGGTACTCAGCACTCAATATTCAAAAAGGATTTGTTGAACAAATCAATGATTCAAGTCATAGATGAGCCCATGATTGAGCTGCCCATGTGACTTGCCCTTTCTACAGTTGGCAAAGAGGCAAAGTGGTAAGACTCTTCCTGTTGTAGCAGAACACATTCACTTTCTGTATTAGCAATAACCATGGAATCAGCATGTGAATGACAGGGGCCTTTCTGGTGGGACACAGAGGCCCACGCATAAGAGAAGATACTCAAAGGGCCTTTCCTCAGCCCTGGACCCTCCTTCCTCTTAGATATCACTTCTAAAGATGTGTCTTCCCAGGAGAGATGGGGAGAGGAGTGCTATCTGTGAGCTGTTTTTAATCCTCTAATCAGCTGGGAAAAGAGCCAAATTTCATTGACTCTCTGGGAATGGGAATGCCAATCAGCAGCCATTGCAGAGGGAGAAACAGGGCTTTACGGAGAGGCTAAGCTTTCAGGCACACAAATTAGGGCCCAAACAAGCTTCAGCTTCCACCAAGGAGGTCCTTAGGCAGGATGGACATTGCTAGAAGAAGTCACAAGACATCTTTCATTAAGGTCATATGAAATGACATCACACTAACACCCCTGGGCTGACTGGTCACACCAATGTTCCTCATTTTGCTTAGTTCCTGAAAAGGTGCACAACAGTACTAATTAAAATGAAATGTCTGTGCCATGTACTTTGGCATTTCACAACGAGTCTCAGGCATCGAAGCACTGTCCTGGGACTAAAGAGGTGTGTAAGACCCTGTGAAGCCCTCAGGGACCCACAGCACAGGGAGAAACAAGTCCACTGGCATTTGGAGGTCAAAAGTGCTGTAGGAGCTCAGAGAGAAACATCTCAGCTCAGAGGAAGGTTTCCTGGGAACTGTTATATGTGTTGAATTATTTGTGTTGAAGCCCAATGTAGGGCCTCCTATGTTGAAAGCCTAGGTAAAGCAAAAGCAAAAGAAATAAGTTTCAAGCAGAAAACTGTTTTCATAGTTTAAAGAGTTCTGCTGCTGGTCACCAAAACAATAGTCCTATTTATTACACAGTGTACTTCCTGACCTGGCCTAGGTTCTCTTCTTGCCACATCACTCCCCATGATAACAGGAAGTCTGCTCACCTACTTTCCATTCTCTGGCCTAGAAAGGGAGAGTCACCCTGCTGTTGTCCTTAAGAAGCCTTCAAATGGGTTGTGCTAGACCTACAGGCATCCCAGGAGAGAATGCTTACTTTACTCCCATAAACTCCTCCAAGGATCTCAGTTTTGTGTGGGCCAAGAATCTGTCACAGACATCAATGATGGAGGGCAATGGTTCAGTGACGGTCTCTGTGCCTTGCCCAGAAGGAAAGCCTAACAGATACTTGCTAAGAAGTGACTAGTGGGGTGAGCAAATGATTGTGCCTGACAACACTAAGGGTTAGAAAGAAAACTGAATCTTATTTTGCCCAGAAAGTACAGAACGATCAAAACCCCTAAACCCTATTGTTAGAGTCACAAAAAGCCCCATAAGATGAACTGGTCAAGACTATAAGATCTCTAGTCTATTTGTTGAAAGACCTACCTTTCTAGCTCTACTGGTCAATCACCTGGTCATAGGACCACCCTAGGGAGGCAGGTTCACCTTAAGTCATTTTAAAGAGATGGGAAGAATACCCAGCAAGTTAAAGAGATAGTGAACTAAAATCCCACCTGGAATCCTGCCTCTTAGTGCAGAACTTCTGGACCCATCCAGAGACATGTATGTCTCTGTAAGTCTACCTTCAGAAAAAGTGCAATCTCTCTTTTTCTTCTTCATATCCCTTTTCTAAGCATGCTTTCTTTAATGCTTTAGGCTGCCCTAGCATCTTATATTTTTTTTTCTCCCCACCACGTGGCTGCCAGTCAGCCACGTGTCTGACCTCCATGCAGGCTCTAAACCTGCAAGCCTCATGGAATTTTTCCTTCTCCCTCCACACTCCTCCTCAAGGCAGCTAGCAAAATTACCAGCTCACCTGCCCTGCAGATTCTTGTTTAAAATTCTAATGAAATTGTCCTAAAGTTTCTGTTTGGGTCCATTCTCAAATTCTTTTATGAATGAGACTAAGAACCCTCTAGGGGAGGCTCTTTCTCCCCATGGTGGCAGGAGGTGGCCAGAGCTGAAAACAGAGTGCTCACAGCTTCAAGCAGGCACAGGAAGCAGAGTGCAACTGTAAGTCTGGCAAGGCTTAAGAATTCCCTAAGCCCACCCCAAACAGCCAAAAACAGCACCACCAAATGGGGACAGTATATCCAAATACTCAGAGCCTATGGAGGACATTCTCATTCAAACCACAACAGACACTAATCCCATTCATAAGCCTTCCAAATTCATGACATAATTGCCACATTCAACTCCTTAGTACTATCCTCATGATCAGATTTCAACATAAATTTATGGCAGACACAAACATTCAGACTGTTACAGGGAGTAAGGGAGCTATAGTATGGGGGAACAGTACAAAGCCTTAAAGTCCAAGTGGGAGGGGTGAGTTCGAAATAGAAGAAAGAGACAAATGTGGTTGATGTTGATTGAACTGCAGAGGAGTGGTTGCAGGAGAACAAGGACAGACCATCTGACTTGGGGAGCGGCATGAAACCTGGTGACCTGTCCTATGAGTAACACATAAAGGGTATTACAGAGGTTAGAGCATAAACAAAGCATGAACTCACACAAGTGGCCTGTGGTCTCTTGGCTGCTCTACTCTTAGTTGACTGGAGTTGAGGAAAGTCCAGAAGACAGGCGGCAGGCAGGTGGCCAGGTAGACAGTGATGATAGCTCAAGCAAGGAGGTCAATGTAGACATGATAAGCAGTCGGATTTCAGACATGTTTTAAAACAGAGCCAGCAGGATGATTACATGATTTAAGATAAAGAGTGAGTTGAGTCTTTAGATCAGGGGTGGATATGAAATTAGAAAGGAAGGACTCCTAAGGGCTAGAAAGGTGGAAATGGGAGGAAGAAAAGTGGAGATAGGGAGGAAGGTCAACTGAAACTAAGGATGTTTGAAAAGCCATATAGAACCCTACTACTTTAAAAGCTAACTAAAAAGTACATCTTTTAAAAAGAATTTGAATGTAGGCACCCTGCATGTATAGATAATACTGCTCCCAGAATCCATAGGGATAATACTGCTCCCATAGCCACTGGTTGGTTTGCTTGTTTGTTTGCTTGTTTTTTGCGACAGGGTTCTTGTTTTAGCCCCAGCTGACTTGGAACTTGCTAGGGAGACCAGGCTGACCTTGATCTCACAGAGATCCACCTGCATCTGCCTCCAAAGTGCTGGGGTTAAAGGTGTCCATCACCAACCCTGGCTAGAAGTCATGGGTTTTTTAATGAACATCTCAGTGCCAGGTATGGGATAATTCCCTATAAATTGTTGGCCAAGGAGCCCTCAGAGGCTCCCAGAGCAATCCAGGCTGTTGCCATTGTTCTTAGCTTCCCAGAACCAGATGTCAAGATCCTGTTGCTGAAGATACCACACACTTTAGATTTGGATGCAGGGAAACCAAGTGGGAACTGAACCGGAAGCTTCCTCCCTGCTGGCATTCATAGAACCTTCCAGAAGGTGCTATGCAGGTGGCCGGGAGAGAAAAGCCATCAACATTGTCACACAGCTGTGGATCCCATATACTATGACACCAACCTGCCAGGCAAGGTATGCCACTGCTGCAAAAGTGACATGACTAATCCAGGGCAACAAAAACTTTCTGATTGGATTTGAGTCCCACTCCACAGGAAGGAACATAGTCCTGATAGTGTACACTTGGTCAAAGCTTATGGCTAGGGAGGTCACAGGCCCCTGAGTGGGGGGTGGATGTGCTATTGATATTTTTACTAAGTGGACATGTTGTCAAACTGCCTCCTAAGGATCAATGTTTATGTCCTTACATAGTGTTGCTCTCAGCCTTAGTCAGAGATGCTTCTTTTCTCAGTGAGCAACCGTTCATGCAGAGACTCATAACTGGTAATGATGACTGGGCTGTTGAGTGTTCAGCCCTAAGCAGGGCATCTCTATTACCCCACTTCAAGGCCAAGGGAACAACAAAGAAGGTACAGAAAGATTGTAACAGCCAGAGAAAGGGAGGAATGCTGTCTATTGAACACAATACAGCTGTTGCACTCATGAACGCACAGCAGCTGTGGTTACCTGTACACAACCCCAAATGCCCCAAAAGTCATGAAAGCAGGTTGGGAAGGACGAAGTCACCAGGACTGGGACAGGGATAAAAGAGGGTCATGGGGACTGAATATGACCACAGCAAATTGTATACATGTACTAAATGGCTTAATTTTTTAGATTTTCATACACTATAATTAGATGGTATTTAGATCCCCTCCCCACCTACACCCCCTTGCTTTTCCTACCCAATGTAATATATTCTATTATATATAATATATAAGGCCTATATATAATACACATGTATATTATATATAAGATCTATAGAGCCTAATTATGTCTCCAAATGTCCTGCAGTATATGGTCCATCCACTGGAACCTGGTTAATCTACCAACTTTTTAGAGATTAGAGTTGAGCATGACTCCAGGATTCTGATCTAACTCACAATGTTGTGTGGAAAAAGGATGAAAACATTTATAAGGCACTTAGCAGATCATCTAACCTATAGTGAGCACCCCAAAAGTATCAGTGCCATTAGAACATGGTGTGATTTTTTTTTAATTGCTTTCATTGATCCAGAGCAAAATAGAAAAGGCAATTAAGGGGGAGGGGCAGTCTAGAAGATGCCTGGTTGGAAAGAAAAGAAAATCCATTTAGCTATAGAAGAGAACACAGAACAAATTCATCAAGAAGTTACAGAAGAAGTCACCAAAGCCACAGCCATCCAGAGTCAGGTAGCTGGACGACTCACATTCCCACATGCTCAGTGCATACCCAGGAACTGCCTTATAAAAGTTAATTTTCTTAATGTCAATGAGTCATCCAGAAGATTAAATTATGTTTATTTTATTCTTCTTAAAAGATCAGTAAAGTGTGTAACCCATTACAGGAAGACTTCGATCTTAAAATACTTAAAATAATAAAGTACTTGGTGCTTAAAAGGACAAATCCTCAGTTACCTGGAAAAAAAATGGCTGCCTTGAAATTCTAGGAAGCTGTACTTTTTTGAAGTGGCATTAATTCACCTACATGAAAGACATTCACATCCATTATCCTTTCGATGCTCATAAAAGCCCTGAGATGGATAATTATTCTTAACTTCATGGGTGTGAAACATGACCTGCTCAGAAATATGAAGCAATTTTTTTGAAGTCGTACTACAAAATGGATTAAAAGCCTGAAGTGGAAAGTCAGAGAACTCCTCCCATGGTAGGTTATCCTTATTGACCCACAACTTCCTGGAGACCACATACTTAGGAAAATTGCCCACCCACAGAAAGAGAGATCGGGACCTAGCATTGAAACCTCCAGCTACCACTAATATCTGTGCACCTTGTATAATCTAAGAGATGGACAAACATTTTCATTTATATGCCAAATCTAAATCCTCTATAATGGTCAGACCAAGTGCACTGGATATAGAGTTGATTTTGATTAGCAATGTCTGCTGTGAGTGCAGACCAAAAAATGGCCTCATAGCTACCTTCACTGGGTTAGGCAGTCTATAAATCTCTTCTAAGTCAAATGTCCAATGATTACATCTAAACAGAAATATGCACTCTCTAATTAAAGGAGTGAAAAGTCATGAAGAAAGAAGTGTGCGTATATACCCAGACATCACCAGAGGCTTTTTTATCCTAACAACATCTTAAAAACTTTATACTCTACATTTTTAGAATACCCTTAGTCTAAGAAGCTCAAGGTAATATTCTTCACCTCCACTTTTTGTATATATTCCAATTGCCTGTTGTAAAAATTTTATCTTAATCTTAAATTACAGCCCACAGGATTTTGCTCATATTTCTAG
>NW_008347190.1:294204-295826 GCF_000622305.1 Nannospalax galili
TATGAGCAAGAAAAGAATTAAGACTACGATACCCAAGAGCAAATAAGTAACGATCCATGAAGGGTCAAACAAAGCTTTTAAGTTTGACCAAAGTTTGTCGAGGAACCCAGAGTTTATATCTAATGTCTGAACCAGTGTATAATTTAGGGAGATGATATGGTCAGTGAGCAAGGTGGAGTAGTTGAGAAACTTCTGGCTCCAGTGGCCATGGATGTACTGTGAGAGTTCCATCCTGGCCCTAGTGAGGTTATCTACTTTGTAAGGTGTGAGACACAGGGCTTTGAACCATGGGTCACAGGTCATTAGCATCATCTATTTGACAATCACCATCTCTTTGCCAAGGAGGTCTACCTGTTGTTGGATGACAGAAATGGCCTGGAAGAGGTGTTAATTGATAAGAGATTGAGTGTGTAGGGCTGCAGAGGTTTTGGGTATGACCTCATTGAGTGTTTCCACAGTAGTGGAAGATTGGGTGATAGCAACAGCAGCAGTGGCAGCAGCCCCTAAGGAAAGGATAATGGCAGTGACAATTGCCACGGTAATACCAAAATATCTCTTGACCCAGGGAAAGGGCTGGATAGCCAATTGTTCCCTGAGGGGGACAGCCTGGAAGGGCTGCAGAGGTTTTGGGTATGACCTCATTGAGTGTTTCCACAGTAGTGGAAGATTGGGTGATAGCAACAGCAGCAGTGGCAGCAGCCCCTAAGGAAAGGATAATGGCAGTGACAATTGCCACGGTAATACCAAAATCTCTCTTGACCCAGGGAAAGGGCTGGATAGCCAATTGTTCCATGAGGGTGACAGCATGGAAATGAGTGGCGTTAGGAATGGGAACCCAGAGTGCTGTGGGTTCACACACAAACAGAACAAGAGAGGCAGGGAAAATCCAGCATGCCGAGAGAGTGCAGTAACGAGGGAGCAGTTAAGGGTATCCCCTGGGTTGTCCGAGAAATTAGCAAGGAGCAGAGCAAATGGTGGTTGAACACAAACAGGCGAGGAGATCGAATGGGAGATGTTAACAGAGACTTCCTTAGGTGTCCAAGTTGGGTCTGCGACACCCAAGAAACCCCTCTCTGAGTTGTCACCCATATATGTACCATTAAAGATGGCTCCACCTAATACAAAGAAGAGAGGTTGCAAATCCAGGGAAGCCACCAGCCCGCAGAGCTCCCTCGCCCCCCTGACAGTGTCTTTACAGCTGGGGTCAGGGTAGACATAGGAGTAAGGTTTTGTAGAGACGGGGTATCTCCAGGCTGCCAGGGAGGAAGCCTGTGGACAGCCATCATAATCCACAGTAAAGAGGAGCGTACTTCCAGGAGTGAGCGGAAGGCAGTGTTCCCATGGAATAGGAAAGAGGAATGTGGTGGGAAGTTTATGGGTGGGAGGGCACCAGGTCCATGGAGGTCAGGGTAGACATAGGAGTAAGGTTTTGTAGAGACGGGGTATCTCCAGGCTGCCAGGGAGGAAGCCTGTGGACAGCCATCATAATCCACAGTAAAGAGGAGCGTACTTCCAGGAGTGAGCGGAAGGCAGTGTTCCCATGGAATAGGAAAGAGGAATGTGGTGGGAAGTTTATGGGTGGGAGGGCACCAGGTCCATGGAGGATGCCTGACCCTTGGGGG
>NW_008347190.1:296944-309444 GCF_000622305.1 Nannospalax galili
TTAGGATTTCGGGAAGGGCTGAATATGAGCAGATATGTGAGATTTAACATGGGCGACTTCTATTTTCTAAGCATTCCTGTAGCTTGACCATAGTGAGGTGGAGTGGGGTCGAGGATTTTTTAACATGAGAAAAGACCATGACCTTAGCGACCTGAACAGCATAGGCGTTATCAGAAAAGAGATTTAGGGGTTCATCCTGGCACTCTGCTAAAGCTTTACGTATAGCAAGAAGTTCTCCCAACTGGACAGAGCCAGGATTAGGGATGATGTGGGTGATGTCCTTTTTTCCAGGACGATGTATCAGGACCCCAAAGTTCTTCTTATTAGCATCCAAAAAGGCAATGGTCACTTGGGGAATTGGCGAAGAAGAAGGAGTGCTGTGGGGCTTAACTTCAATCGGCAATGTGAGAAGAGCCTGAATTCTTTTGTCTTGGGGCAGGTGATTGCCAATGGTGCTGGGGAAGCCTGACATCATTGTCTGAAAAAAAACTTATGGAATCTGCCCAGAGGGCCTGTAGATTATGGAGGGGAAGGGGGAGCACAATAGTGTCAGGTTTTCTATTGAAGGTTTTTCGAGCTTGAGTGCACAGTTTGACTGCCAAGTTAAAGGCCAGATCAAACTTGGAGGAAACCTGCTGGAGCTCTGAGTATGAGAGATGGACCCAGATAAGTGGCCCAGTCTGCCAAAGGGCACCAAGGAAGCCAGAAGAAGTCAATAGCACTAAAGCCTGTAGGGATTGTAAGGGCTCATATCTGTCGAGGGTTGTTGATGAGAGTAACTCAATGATCTTTTGCATTAGGGCAATGGCTGGGGGAGTTAAGTTAATCTTTGTTGAAGGGCAGGTGGGGTCCTCCAAAAGACAGAACAGTGCCCTCAGTTCCTCCGAGGGAATGGACAAGAACGGTTTAAGCCAATTTATGGTGCACAGGGTTGTTGAAAATCGACTAGTGTATAGGCCAGCTTTGAATTAAAGGTAGGGGCCATAAGGCGTACACCAGCCGAAATGATATGCCCCAAAAAGGCATAAGGAGGCACCTCCTGTAACTTATCTAAGGCAATAGACAAGCCAAGGGATGATAGGCAGGAGAGTAAGTCTCTGGTTACCTTGTGGAGAAATTTTGGTTTAGGGTGGGATAGCAGAATGTCATCCATATAGTGAATAAATTGTACACTATGAGGGATGGTTAAAGTGGCTCGTGAGACAAAAAGCTGAAAATAGTAGGACTGTTTTTCATTCCCTGGGGAAGGGCTTTCCATTGATATCTGAGGGCCAGCTTGTAGAAGTTAGGTTCCTAAACCATAAAGGCAAAGTGATCACGATCTTGGGGAGGCAGTGGGATTGAGAAGAAGCCATCATTAATATCAAGTGTTATAATAAGAAGGAGGAATAGCACCAGGGTGGGGCAAGCTGGCCTGTGTCAAGCCCACTTTTTCCATTTGATCATTAATGGCACACAAGTCCTGAAGCAATCTAAAATGGCCATTTTTCTTTTTTATAACAAATATTGGAGTATTACATTTACTAGTGGATGGTTCCAAATGTCTGAGGTCCAGCTGTTTCTGGACCAAATTTTTGAGGATAGACAATTTAGGTTCTATAATAAGCCACTGCTCCACCCAGATAGCATCTGTCGAGAGCCAGGTAAGCATGATCAGTGTGGGAAACTCCTTAGGGGATGTCCCAGGGAGGGCAGTGGCCCTTAGAATTGGTGGTGCTGGTCAGGACTCTGATTTCTCCCAGAGAGGCCAAGTTTATCATGGGCTATGACATTATCATAAAAGGCCTGATCATCTGTGGTAAGGACCACACCCATATCCTCTAGGACATCTCGATCCCACAAGTTGCAGGCGATGTTGGCCACTATGGGAGGGAATGTGCCCTTACTCCTGTCTAAGTCCTCCCAGTGTACTGGGCAGGTGACCAGCTTTGTGTCTTGGCTGCCCCCCACTCCCTTAATGGATGGGCCAGGCCAATATTTCAAATGGGGGAACCGAAGAAACTCACTCTCAGTGATGATGGTAATATCGGCTCCCATGTCCAGTAGGCCCTTCACAGCAATCCCATACAGGAATAAGGTCATTGGGGGGAGTGATTAAGAATTAGAAGGGTCCATAAAATCTGTCTCGTTCCCCCTCTTACTTGCAGGGCTGAGGGGTGCTCCAGGTGGAGTTTAAAGGAGCCGAGTCTGATTGGGGCCGTGACTTACCATCTTTTGCCCAATGAAATCCCTTTTTGAATTTGGGCAGCGGGTCTTGGGATGAGCTCCGTTGTACCGGCAGTCCCTGCGGAGGTGTCCTGTCCTCCGGCATTCCAGCCACCATCTTTTGAATCGGAGGGAGTGGGCCTTCCTTGTAATAAGAGTGCCTGTAAGGAGGCAGTCAGGGCCTTGATGGGCCCTGTCCTGGGGTCTAGGTCCCTAGTGGTAAATACCCATTTATGAATATCATCATTGCAGACAGGCACAATAGCATTGTGGGTAGGAGTATTTAGGCCCTCCCATGCCAGTTGTTTGATAAGCATATCGTGGGTGGACCCAGATTCCACCCTCCATTCCACTGTCCTGGTTACACAGGTGAGGAAGTCCGTGAAGGACTCCCCTGGCTGCTGAATCAAATTTCAGGAAAATGCCTGTGTGTCACAGGGAGAGCAACATTTAAGGGCCTTGAAGGCCAGGTCACTGACTTGTTGGTAGTAAGCATGAAGGCCAATAGTGGACTAGGAAATGGGGTCAATATATTGTCCACGTCCTGTTAGCATATCCATAGTAATATTAAGGCCATATTGAAGGTTGAGATGTGCCTGATTTTCAGCCTGATCATCATAAGCCGAATGCCAGCTCAGGAAGACTGAGGGCTCTAATACCGCCTTTAATAAGTTATACCAATCATAATGGGTCTATAACTGCATGGCCCATTGGCGGAGAACTTGCTCAAAATATGGGGAATCGGAGCCTGATTCGTTGGCAGCTTTGCGGATGAGTGCAAGGTCTGTGAGAGGGGTGGGCACCCATGGCTGTTGTGCAGTGTTTGGGCCGACATTAACCGGAACCCATGGCTGTTGCACAGTGTTTGGGCCAACATTAACCAGAAAGGCGGACAATGGCCAGCAAGGGGCAGCAAGGGGTGGGCAGGCCATGGGGGGTATAATGAGTGGGAGGTGCATCGGAGCAGGCAGAATGTAGTTCCTTCCACGGGTACTGGGGTGGTAGTGTCTCTGATTGTTGTGGCTTTGAAAGCAGGGTCTGAGGTAGAGGCAAGGGGGCCCCTTCCTCATCTGGATTGACCTCAGGGCTGGTTCCCATATCAAGGTCAACGGAGGTTGAAGTAACAGCAAGGCCTACACTGGCCTGATCCTGACAATGCTTATTGTGGGCTGAAATGACTTCTTCGGAGGAGGAGGACTTAAGACTGGCAATGATGGCTAAAAGGATCAGGACAAACGAGGCAGGGGAAACGACTCCCGATCCTACTTCCCTTTCTCAGACCAAGAAGAGAACCCGCATCCAGAGGTCAGGATCCCACATATTTTTGGGAGGGACCCAAGGGGCCAAGTTAGTGGCTTCCTCCCAGAAATTTTCAATATCTTTTGGTTTAACTTTCAGTCCCCAAGTTCTAAGGAGTGATTTAAGTGCTGCCATTTGTGGCTCCTTGCACTGTGGTGGTAGGTTGCCCATCGTGGGAAGGTCCTGTGAAGGGAAACTCACCACAAAAGTAAAAGGCAAGGGTGACTACCAACAGGGCACAAATGAAGCAAACAAAGACCATGAGCCACTCAGATGTAAACTGCCCCAAAATGAAAAACTGTATTGGATCCAAATGTCTTGTGCTCAGTGAGAGACTTCTGGAAGCCATGACACCTCCAGCCATATGCTCACACAGTGTCTCCGGGACAGGCAACAGGATGACCCGATGCCTCGGCTCTGAGGTGGATCAGCCCTTGTTTGAACTCACTGGCACGAGCCAAGAATAAAACGTGTCGACGTGGGCTTCAGGACCATGCAGCAGAGTGTGCCTTCTTGATTTAACAACAAATATGACAAACAGGGTAGAGGGGACAGAGGAGAGGGCCTCTCACTCACCCTCAAGTGGCAGAAGGGACAGACAAAACCCAGGGCCTACTCACTGAATGAACCAAAGTTGAGGGTGTTGCCAACGCCGGGGGGCTGAGAACCCTGTTCGGGTGCCCACTGTTGCAGGTTTCCTCATGGGTCCAGCCCACGAGGGACTGCGGGGAATGAGGGTTCTGGTCAAGGTGGAGGTGAGTGGTGTGGAGTCAATACACAAACACCAGGAGTTGGGTTGAAGCAGGCAGTAGGCGAGGTGCTGCAGACATGTTTATTGCTGGGAAGGGCAGGCCTTATATATCTCTCCCCCTGCCCCCAGTATCCCATAAGCTGATGTGTCACTCCCTGATAGATCCCCTCATCCAGGCTGCTTGCGTCATCAGTCTCTGGGTCTGGGGCAGATTATAGGTTGGCTCTTGCAGAAGTGCGGGCTGTGCTTTCAAGGCTGAAGCTGTGCTCCCTAGTGTGGCCTGTGCTTAGGTCTGGCACTTCTCCTACATGGGTCTATCCACCAGAGCCTAATCAACCTATCCAATGTCACTCCCTTAAAGAAAACTGACCCTCCCTCTCCCAGTGGCTATCAGTTGCCAATATTCCTCAGGTAGGACTGGGGCCTCCTCCCTAATTCCATGCTGGTATTCTGTCTTGTGTATTTTGTTACCACTACTGTGAGGTCAAATGAGCAACAGCCCATTTATCTGGAAAACTCTGCTTCCTTGTGGTCATCCACCATCTCTGGCTCTTACAATCTCCCCCACCCCCTTTTGCAATTATCTCTGAGCCTTAGGAGGCAGAGGTTTGATATAGGTGTCCTATTTAGGGATAATTGAGCATCTTCATTTTTACCTATCAACACTTCTGAATCTATGCATGGGAGCACCATGAATGACCTTTTTTCATTTTACCATATCCACAAAATACATTTAGCAATAAAAGGGTGTTTTAGTTTGAAGATGAAATGTCCCTCACCCCATAGTCTCACAAGCTGAGAACTTGTTCCCCAGCTGGCAGTGCTATTGTGGGAAGAGGCAGAACCCTAAGAGGCGGCATCTAACTAGGCCGTGTCTGTGCAGGACATGCCTTCTTCTAGAGCTGACTTTGAAGGGCATGCCTCCTCGGCCCCTCCTCCCTTCCCCTTCATCCCCCTCCTCCTCCTCCCTCCTCCTCCTCATCCTCCTCCTCATCTCTCTCCTCCTCCTTCTTGTCCTCCTACTCCTCCTCCTCGTTGTCCTCCTCCTCCTCTTTGGCCTCAGCCCCCTCCTCCTCCTCATCATCATCATCATCTTCTTCTATCTCTCAATCTCTCTTTCTCCTCCCTACCTCCTGGCAGTCATGATATGGGCAGTCTCTGCCACACATTCCCTCCTCCATGATACTTTGCATCACCTCAGGCCCAAAGCAATGGATCTATCTGTCCATATATAAAAAACTCTGAAACTGTGAGCCAAAATATCTTTTCTCATTTAAACTGTTTCTGCTGGGTATCTGTCACAACAGCAAAACATTAGCATCAAGAGTAGGTATAAGGCCTGCTTGATATGAGCACTCAGTATGTATTTACTGAACAGTCATATAAACTATTGTTGTATTAATTGAATTGTTTAAATATATTAGGAGAATTGCATTAAGAGGATTCATAAAAGAATCAAATGTTTCTTTGTTAAATAAGCCACAGATCAAAAATCTTTAAGTACCAAGTAAATAATAGGTCCACACAAGCATCTTAGTCCCTACAAAATGTTAACAATAGCAGTTAATAAAATGGTTTCATTATGCATATGATATACTAAAATAATAGATATTTGCCAAATGTTTTGTTTTAAAAGAACAGAATCACAAGTTAGGTGGTAACCAGAAAAGGCATCTATCCACCTCACTTTCTGACACTTGAACCTCTCTGGATTCAGTATCAACATATCTAGATTTGGGGAGTTCTCCACCTGCTGGGGCTGCCCACTTCATGTTCTCACCCTACACCATCTCTGTGAAACTCTTATTCAGGGGTCCAGTCTACCTCAGCCATGACTCTCCACTCCCCATGGCTTTTACCACTGAGAGATTTGATAAAATTTATACATATAACATAAATACCAAGAGGCAGGTACTGTCTCCCTCTACCATGTGCACTGACTTCTTTAGTCCTTCCCACAAATCTACAAAATTTTGTGTTAAATTCAATACTTCTTTCAGGGTAAAGTTCATAATTAACACTTATTTTCCAAAGTCTCATTTTGGTAATGCATCAAGCATACCCATAATGTTCTATCAAAGTATCTTGAAGACATCAGAAGGAGCAAAATTCCAAGAGTTATTTGGAAATGAAACACTGATCAACTATTTAGAGAAGACTTGCAGGATTTGTAGTAACCTATAGTGAAACTTGGTCAAGATCACATGTGGCATCCATTAGTCAAGGAGATTGGGTCCCAAGCAGGAAGACAGGGACCCAAAAAAGTAGTAGTCACCCAGTGGGCCTGCTATAAGAACCTTCTCGGGTAAAGCAAACAGGGCAGCAATAAGACAAAGACTAAATATGTATAAACATCTTTTTAAATTTATTTGTTTTTATTTTATGGGCATGAGTGTTATGCCTGCATGTGTGTAAGTGCACCCAAGTCGTGCAGTGCCCTGGAGGACAGAAGCGAGTGCTGGATTCCCTGGAACTGGAGTTATGGATGGTTGTTAGCCACCATGTGGGTGCTGGGATTCAAACCCAGGTCTTCTTCAAGAACAGCCAGTGTTCTTAACCTCTGAACCATCTCTCTGGCCCCTTTAAACATCTTTCTATCAAAAAACGGACAAATATTCCAAGTTCAGTGTGGAAGGAGTACTCAAGAAAGATCACAATAGTTTTAACTCATTGAGTTGGAGAGGAAGCATGTCTCTAAACGTTATTTACCCTAGTAAAGTGTTATGCATATACAGTTGGAAACATGATCCTCTTTTATTTTCCACCTTCACCCCTTTATAATGCCCTGCCCACAGCAAGGTCAAGGCTAACCTTGCAATATACTTTGACCAATGGGATTTTAGCAAAAGTGGTTCAAACTCAGGCTTGAAAGTGTTTGTACATCTGTACTTTACCTCTCTTGCTACTCTCTGAAACCTTGGGGCCACTATGTGCAGAAGTTTGGACCGCACAGCTGAGGCTGAAAAACAGCATGTGTCTGCTGGACTCCCCTGGACAGGCAGTCCTGTCCACTGGAAATCCTGGAACATTTGCACCAGCCAAACCGTCCTGAATCTGCAGAGTCACCCAAGTAACCCACAGAAGAGTGAGAAGCAGTCACGGTATTGTTAGAAGTCACTAAGTTTCCCAGTGTCTGGGTTTTAATGGAAGACAAACTAGCTGGTACACATTTACTTGGTTTCATCAGTCATGTACAAAACAAAGCACTTTAGAAAATAAGGTGCACTACCAACGATGAAATGGACTCTAATCAGTAAAGACTGTGGTGAGACTAAAGATGTAATAACAATTAAAATCAGTATTGCGAGACAGTAGAACGGAACTCACACTGCACAAAATTAAACACTGTGGAGCACAAGCTGCAGATTTAGTCTCAGAATAGACAGAAAAGGGGGTAATAAAATGACGAAAGAAAGCTTGCATGTAAGCCAAAGTCTTAAATAACGGTGCTAATTCCAAATGAGGACATAAAGAGCAATCATAGAATTTTAAAGATGGGACAGCAGGAGAGGAGGGAGGGGAATGAGGAGGAAGAGGGCAAAGTCTTCCTCAGTCTTCAGCTCAGAAAAATGTCCTGCATTCCAGTGAACACAAATTCACAAAAAATTTTAGAATTATGTCTGTTTGCCTTTGGAATTTCAAAAAAATTAAGACTGCACATTTCAAGATAGTAGGAGTAGTTTATTCTGAAAATTCTAGAAAGAGAACATGGGGTCCACTCCTGAAGGCGGCCTTATGATAGGCAGTACTACGTAAAACACCTTATGCATTTTGCCCCCATTTAATCACTTTAAAGAAATCTCTCAACTACTTGATATGGCGCACCACCCCTTGGAAACATAAACATCCCCCTAAATTGTTTCAACTGAACATAAAATGCAAAATAATTAGAAGTGTTTTAAATATTAAAAGTGAGAAAAACCTACACACTGTCCAAACTATAAAATAAGTTACAAGTAAAAATCATACATTTGAACATTTCATTTCTAATAAGCCAAGAAAATATATTCATTTAATAAATATCAGGAGTACAATAATATATTAAAGTATTATAAAATTAGAAAACATCAAAATTTTTACATTAATCATAAAAAATGGAACTTGAAGAGATGATATACAGACATACAAATACTTTTAGTTTACATTGATGGGTGTTTGTATTTATTTCATGTGTGTGTGCTTGTATGCTCAAGCATGCACACATAATAGAACATATGTTGGAGGTCAGAGGACAGTTTGTGGAAGTTGGTACTGTCTTTCCACCATGTGAGTTCTGGGAACAGAACTCAGGTTGTCAGGCTTGGGAGCAAGTGCATTTACTCACTGAGATATCTTTCTGGCTACGGTAGATTTTAAAAATAAAGATTAGCCTTTACACATTGCTGGCAAGAATTTTAAATGTTTCAACTTCTTGGGAAAGGTTTGGCAGGTTTCAAAAAGATTGATACTCAGCAACCAGTAATTTTATATCTAGACATATTATCAAACAGAACACTGTCCACACAAACTTTACACACTGATATAGTAGCAGCATTATTTATAATAGCCCCAAAGCAGAAACAAACACTCATTAACTGATGAATAGATGGGCAAAAGGAGATGAATGAGAAGAATGGAATATTATTTAGCAATAAAAAGAAATGAAGTTGCCAGATGTAGTGGGTTCATACTTGTAATTCCAGAATTTGAAAGTCTAAGGTAGAAGGATTGTCATGTGTTTGAGGCTAGTCTGGGCTGTATAATGAGTTCCAGGTCAGTCTGAGATATAGAGCGAGACACTGTATCAAAGAAAGAAAGAAAAGAGGAGAGTGAGGGAGGGGAAAAGTTACCTGTCTTAGCCCACATAAACCTTGAATTATTATTAAGAGAAAGAACCTGAAACAAAAGTCCTGTGCTAAATGATTTAAGTTCTATGAAACTTCTAGACAAATCCACACAAGCAGAAAGCAAATAGCAGCTCCCAGGAGTGGGAAGGGAAAGGAAATGGGAAGAACTGCTGATGGGTACAGAGCTTTGGGGATGATAAAAATACTCTCAAATTAGAAAGTGATGATAGGGGCACAATACAAGGAACTACCTTGTGCATGTTTAAAAGATGACTTTTGGACTGAGGAGGTAGCTTGGTTAGTAAGGTGCCTGCCTTGCAAGTGCAAGGACCTGAGTTCATTCCCAGAACCCAAGTGAAAACATCAGGTGTCTATATCCAACCCTTTCCTCCCACAGCTCTGGGATCATTGCTGAGGACGGGAAGGGGAAGATTGTAAGAGCCAGTGGTGGTAGATGACTATAAGGAAACAGTGTTTTCCAGACAGCAGGGCAGTGACTCAGAAGAACTCACAGCAATTGTGACAGCATGCACAAGACCTATGGAAGCTCAAGCCAGACAAATTCCCAGCATGGCATGAGGGAGATGGAAAAGAAATGTCAAATATATGAAGAACTATTGGCAACTTAGAGGTTCTAGAGAGGGACAGTCAGTTTTCTTCAAGGGTACGACTCCAGGTAAGTTGACCAGGCTCAGAGGATGGGCACACACCAAAGGACATTTGGGGTCACAAATTAGGCTCAATTGGCCTTCGAGCAATACACTCATACACAAAAAAATTTTAAAACTGCGTGTGCAAACATCTTAATGTCAATTGCATTAAAAATGAATTTTTCTGTATGAAACTGCATATTTTAATAATGAAATGGAGATCTTTTTTAAAGGTTAAAACCTCATTTAATTTTATGTCTTATAGGGTTTTGATGCCCTCTTCTGACCTCCGTGGCATTGCACGACACAGGTGCACTTACATACAATGTGGTTATAAATAAATAATTTAAAAATAAAAATAATAAATAAGCTATTTTTTTAAAAAATAGAGGATATGAAATTGGGTGGGAGGTAGTAAGGCAGTTCAGATAGGGAACTTGTCTAAATATGATCAAAATACACTGTATGAAATTTCCAAATATTCAAAATTAAGTGTGATGGCAAATGTTTGCGAGCCCTGCCTTGGGGAGACAAAGACAGGCATATCTCCAGAGCTTCCTGGGCAGATGGCTTAGACTATGCAGTGAGCTTCTGGCCAGTTAGCCTAGACTATGCGGTAAGCTCCTGGTCAGTTGGCCTAGACTATGAGGTGAGCTCCTGGTCAGTTGGCCTAGGCTGTGGTGAGCTCCGGGCCAATGAGATAATCTGTTCAAAATACATGTGAATGGCACCTGAGGACCAATACTCAAGGCTATCCTCTGGCTTCAACACATGCACATGCACACACATGAACATACACACACACACACACACACACACACACAAATAAATAAATAAATAAATAAATAAATAAAAGATGAGTCATTTTAAGTCAATTGAAATATTACTAACTCTGGACTAGACAACATCAGTGAAACAAAGCACATAGATCAGAAACAGACCATCATGTTAGGTAAGAATTCATGCTCATAATGGATGGATAGCAAGCGAGTAGAAAGCAATAGATTATCCAAGATACAATATAAAAATGGCTGTTTCTTTAAAAAAAAAAATTCATGCTTAGATTCCACCACAATACAGCAAAATAAATCCTGTTTAGATTAGTGACTTGGGACTATAAAGAAACCAGGGGCAAACTTAGAATTTATTGCTCTACAAAAGAAGATAGAATTTCTCAGCATAAAAGCAATGGAAGCAGCCAAAAATTAGGACAGTGAAGGATATCCTGCCTTAAAATAGAAATGAGCATCTATGGAACAGAAATTCCTATGAAATTTAAAGGGCAGTAATAAAAATCACCAAAACACAGCTAATAAATTCTTCACTCTAATGTTTAACATTTTTACTTAAAGTGATTATTCAAACGGATGAATCCCTAATTGAAAAATGGATAATACTAGTAGAGAAAAGAATATCAAATATCCAATGAGTGTATAATTTTATAAATAACAGGCTATGTTGGAATTTTTGTATCTGTCCAAGTAGAAAATATTTACAAGTCAGAGAAGGAAAGGGTTGCTTAGGAACTCCGGTGAAGGCACAAATCAGCACAGAAGCGGGTGCTGCAGGTGACGGGCTTTTAAATTTTTAACACCCAAGTAATCATGTACTAACATTTTACTGCCTGTCTAGAACGCAGAATAAAAGCCGGGGAACTTTGGCTGCTTAGTTCCCTCCTGTCATCTTTAACATGACTAGAGCACACCTAGGCACATAATACATTTAAAATGAATTTATTAAAATAAATTGTATATTCTAGAATAATTCAATCTCTGATGTTTCTAGAACTCTATCCTGAGGAAAATCATACATGTGAGGAAATACAGGTATATCTTATTTTTCTCCAAATATTTATAGAACATCTATGTGCCTATTCCTGTTCTAGGCAATAGCAGTAGTAAAGCATAATACAGACCAAGTAAGTGCCCAGTCTAACCCTCCATTCTAAATAGGCAACAGACGGAAATTACAGTGGTGATAAGGACGGTGGGGTGGAGAGGCTAAAATGAGAGTGACATCCACAGAGAAGCCCTTCCATCCATATGCTGAGGTCTTTCCCCATTGCAGATGCCTCAGGCCAGGCATCAAAAGCACCAAGCACCTCATGTTTGGCACATGCTGCAAGAAGTCTCTCGAGGGGCCTCTTCCCCTGGTTCGCTGGGATACAATCTACTCTTTCTCCATCAAGAGCCCTAACCATCCAGACATGACTGTGAGTATGTAGTTGTCTATCTCCACATCCAGGGCTCTACTTTCTACAGTCTCTGTCATCACAGGGTCTACCAGGTTCCAAAGGTACTAAATAAAAAATTCCAGAAATAAATAATTCAAAACTTTTAAACTATATAACATTCATATTATATGATAAAATTTTGTGCTGGCCTGTGCCATACCCTCCCAGTAATGACTCTTTGCTTTGTTCAAAGGATCCATGCTGTATATACTACATAGCTATTAGCTCCTAATACTCTACTCAGGTATCAGATTGTAATACTACAGGGATTGTGTTCAAGGGACCCTTATTTTACTCAACAATGATCTCAAGCACAAGCGTAGTGATGTTGGTAGTGATGTTGGTGATTAAGATATGCCCAAGAGAAGCTATAAAGTTCTCCCTGAAATGAGAAGGAGAAAGGTCTTGACATAAAACTACATACTGAGGTAGTGAAAATGTAGATTAAGAACGAGTCTTCTGACCCACAACTGGCCAACAGGCAGAGAATAAGAGATGCTGGAGCACTCAGCTCACATGGGTTAGCTATAATACAC
>NW_008347190.1:314444-328760 GCF_000622305.1 Nannospalax galili
TGCTACTATCCAAGCTGATGTGTTCTTCTGAGCTTTTGGATTTAGTCCCATTATAATTTTCTTAGAGAACTCCCAGGACTTCCCAGTTTCTAGTGAGTCCCCTTATCCCTTTCTCCAAGTCCTGTTTGTTTCTGAAAGGTCAACTATAACTTGTTCCTAGTCTACTTAACATGTTTTCTTGACTGTGCTGTGTCTCTGCCTCCAGGCCTGAGTCTGTACCTGGTTTCATTTCTGTTGATGTTTGTGATAAAATACTCTGACAAAAAGCAACTTAGGGGAGAAAGGGTTTACTTTAGCTCTGGGTTACAGCCCATTTTTGTGAGAAGTCACAGTAGCGGAAGCTTGGGACAGCTGGTCACATCACATGCACACTCAGGACAGTGGTCACATTACATGCACACTCAGGACAGCTGGTCACAACACACCCACACCCAGGACAGCTTGTCACATCACATGCACACTCAGGACAGCTGGTCACAACACATCCACACTTGGGACAGCTGGTTACATCACATGCACACTTGGGAGCAGACAGAAATGAGCACATACATGCTTGCTTATGTTCAGATCAATTTCTCCAAATGTACCAGTGAGGACCCTCTGCCTAGGATATGGTATCTGTGGGTTGGGTCTTCCCACATTAATTAAGGTGGTCAGGACACTCTCCTGTAGACACACCATAGGCGAACCCAGTGTCAACAACCCCTCACTGAGACTCCCTTCCCAGTTGATTCCAGGTTGTGTCAAGTTGACAATTAAAGCTGATATCACAGTCTGCTTTTGTCACTGATTTATTCTCACTGCCCAACAGAACATCTAACACAGTCAATACCTAAAATGTTGTTTGTGAGGTCATTTAAATGATTCATTCTTCTCAACTATTTCTATACTTGAAATAGTTGACTTCAGTGAAGTCCCTCTTGTTGAAGTTTATTTATTGCCAAACTATCAGCACTTACAGCTACAATGCTTACATAACATAACTACACAATAGACACTGGAGAGATGGCTGCTCTTGCAGAGGACCTGGGTTAGGTTCCCGACACTCACATGGAGGCTCAAAACTGGGTATAACTCCATTTCCAAGGGATCTATCACCCTCTTCTGACCTCTGTAAGCATTGCACAACCCAGGCACACTTACATATATGTAGGCAAATGCCAGTGGACATTGCATGATATGGGTGCACTTATATACATGCAGGCAGTACATGCATACACATAAAAATAAATATTTTTAATTAAAAATAAATAAATAATATTTTGAAAGGAATAACTACACAATAAATACTTAATGAATTAAGCTACTTCTTGAAGCTTAAAGGGCTAGCTTAAAATTTAGCTCTTGTGGTATTGGATATAACATCATTCCAGACTTAGTGGTAAAAGTAAAAGTCAATTAATTCACAGCAAATAAAAGTCAGCTCCCCAAGTTCTTCCAGTCAATGACTTAACCATGTCCTCCAAAATGAAATGACTAATATCCTTTAACTTCCAAACTATTTCCTGAGTTAGTTCTCACCAAGTAAGGGAGTTATGCTTAGTCTTACAGTCATCAAAATACACAAGGTTAAAACTGGACTTCCTGCCATATTTGTCTGTAAGAACAAGCCTATGATGGTTAATCTTTATTGGGAAATTAACTGGATTTGGAATCACCTAGGAGACACACTTCTGGGTATGTCAGAGAGGGAGTTTCCAGAGAGGTTTAACTGAGTAAGAGAGACCCTTCCTGAATGTGGGTGGTACCATCCCATGGGCTAGGACTTCAGACTGAATAAAAATGGAAAACAAGGGCTGGAGAGGTGGCTCAGTGGTTAAGAGCACTCGTTGCTCTTGAGGAAGTCCTGGGTTCAATTCCTTTCATCCACATGGCTGCTAACCATTTATAACTCCAGTTACGGGGGATCTGATGCCCTCTTCTGACCTCCAAGGGCATTGCATACACATGGTGCACTTACATATATGCAGGTAATACACTCATATGCATAAAATGAAAATGTTTTTAAAAGGAAAATAGAAGAAGCCATCTAAGTACCAGCATTCATCTCTCTCTGCTTCCTGACTTCAGACACAATGTAACCAGCCCTGCACTCCTGACACCATGCCTTCCCCTCTGTGACAGACAGTATCGCTTCAAACCATGAGCCAAAATAATCCCTTTCTTCTTTGTTTTGACAGGTATTCCATCACAGCAATGAGAAAAGTAAAGAATTCTGTTTTTCCTCCATATTTATGCCTTAGATAATGAGATGTCTGTCCCCTCTACCATTTATAATACTGGGATAAACAAGAAACACTTCCCTTTCTTTAGTATCCACAAGTAGGAAGACTCCAGCAGGGAGCAGACATCTGGGTAAATTCACATGTTCTGTAGACACAAATACCCACAAGACGTGTGACCCTTTCAAACTTGGGGAACAACATAGAAAGCCCTATTAGGACATCAGAAGTATGCCACCCTCTCCAAGCTTGCCAGATGCTACTGTACTTAGAGACTAGAGACTTACTGTGTTCTACTCTTTGGATATTTTTGATCCTCAAGTGGTTATTAGTCCCCAGTGTCTATTCGTGATTGGTGTGAACTTGGAAAACAACAATAATAAAAAAAGATGGAGTAAGCAAAACACACCATCTGCCCCACAGTGTGCCAGAGAGAAGCAGCCCATTCTTCCACCATCTGGCTTGCTGTGTGACTGATGGTCTGTCACACTGTCCTTAATGTGTTTATGTATCTCCCAGACTGTTTGGTGGTATTGTGGCACTGCTCCTGGTCCTGTCTCCCCCAAATAATGTTACTGAATTCTCATCATTTCTTTATTCAGCATTTAGTAGTAAGTGACTTACTCTACCCCAGACACTGAACTAGAATACAGAGAAGAGGAAAGCGTAGTCTCCCTTTAAGGAAGCCCTTATCCAAAAGATATTCAGATAGGCAAATTGAGTAAATAAAAGTCTTCTAGGGGCCATGACAAGAGAGGCTCAAAGGAAAACAGGGTTCATTTCTAAGGAAGGCTCGAAGGAGGGTTTCAACAGGGAGAAAGTGCTTGATTTGAGTGCCAAGAGCTGAGGGGAATTTCAATGGATAAGGTTGGAGAACAAGAAAAAGAAGTGTCATGTGTGAGCAGGGAGGATCTAAACATCTGAGCTAGTTGAGGAAATGGCATGTTGTGTGATTGAACAGAGCAAAGAGTGTGAAGTGAGTTGAACAAAAAGAGATTCAAGAAGTAGACAAGCGTCAGACCTAGAGAATAAGGTGCTCCAACCACATCCATTCATCCATATGAGGTATGACAGGATGAGGCTCAAGAGGTAGACAATTGTTGGGCTTAGAGAAGTTGGACTATCCATTGAAGGTATCCTCAAATACACACACTCATATACATGAGGTATAACATGATGAGGAGCAAGAGGTAGGCAAGTATCAGGCCTGGAGAAGGCTGTAGTGGTTTTAACCCCTCCAAGGGATCAAGTATTTGAATACTTGGTATGTGAGCTCAGTAGGTGATGCTGTTTGGAGCAGTTCTGGTGAGAGGTGTGGCCTTGCTTGAGGAAGTATGTCACTGGGGAGGGCGTGACAGCTTTGAGCAATCATAGCCTTGCCTCACTTCCAGTTTGGCATCTCTGATTTATTTTTGTAGTTGATGATGTGAACTCTCAGGCTTCAGCTCCTGCCACCACGCCTGTCTGCTGCTATGCCTCCTCATCATGGTGGACTCTTACTCCTCTGAAACCATAAGCCAAAATAAACTCTCTTTCTTAGGTTGCCTTGGTCATGGTACTTAACGACAACATCAGAACTAATATAATGGTGTACCATTGAAGGTGCTCCAAAGCACACACATCCATCCATGTTCAGTCTCCAGCCCCACTCTGGAAGGATCACTGACTCAAAATCTCATTTAAAAGGGTAGGACTTGGAAGAAAAGGTACTCATTTGGATGTGAAAACTAAAGGTAGTTGTAAGGATTAAGTGTACAGAACAGATGCTGTGGGAAAGCTGAACTTAGTTTGCATGTATGGGAGCAGCCCAGTTCAGGGTACCAAGAGTGCTTCTCTCTCTACTTCTTCATCTTCTTAGGACTGAATGCATGATAGACAGCGATCTGTCAGCCAAACTGGCTGCCATTTATTTGTGTAGATTTTCAATATATTTCCTATATCCATTTTATCCACACAAGGAATTCTGTTTCCCCACTTTGGCCATAAGGAAGTTGAATTTGGAGAGAGTCAACATTAAGCCCACTCCACTGAGTCATCTCAGAAGCCTGGAACTGCTTTGGGTCCGAACATGACTTCTGTCTTCATAGGGCCCTATTTACATCTTCCCAGGTAAGTTCTCTGGGCCACTGTAAGATAACAACATACACTAAAGTACGTTGCTGATGATTATACATAACAAAATACAAGAGAAGTTTTGAAGTGTGTATCCCTCCACAAAATGCTTGAATAATTCAGATTCCAGATATTTTTCAAGTTTTAGAATATTTGCATATGCTGAATGGAATATCTCGGGGGCAAAATCTTTTGTTTTGATATATGCCATCTGAAGGTAACTTTGTATAATAGTTTAGTGACTTTGTGTTCTGACTGTGATATCACATAAGATCAGGTGTGGTTATTTACAAATGCAGTGTGATGTCATTACACTAAAAGCTTTAGATTTTGGAGCTTTTCCAGTCTTGGATTCAGGATGCTGTACAAGGGGCTGAAGAGTTATTGGCAAGACAGACAATGAAACCCATCCCAAGGCTTCATGTTTTCCTATTTGAGACCACAGATTAAATGTGTGAGAAGGTTACCTTTACTCCCAAGTAGAGGCGGGTTAATATTGAATGGTACCTACTCAGGTACAAAACATTCCAAAGAAATAGAGACTCCAAGGGTGATTTAGAGCTTGGGGATGTTGGAATAGGAGGAAATTACCCCCAGGAGACCATTATTCTTGGTAACGTAACCAGCAGGTTCTAAACCTTGATGAACAAAGGTGAGAAAGGTCCATGAAGCCTGCAGGAACCATCAGAAAGAATCACAGCTTGTAGTCAGAGAGAGAGTGGACTCATGACATCTGGTGGAGAAGAATTATCTACACAGATATTTATTCTACTTGACACCAAGCATCTTGTGGAAACATCCCAAACTTCTATCTAAGACTGTTTGCTGGAGGGGGATGGAAGGGTGTGTGTGTGTGTGTGTGTGTGTGAGAGAGAGAGAGAGAGAGAGAGAGAGAGAGAGAGAGAAACAGACAGGCAGACAGAGACAGAGAGAGACATAGAGACACAGAGAGAGACTGAGAGACAGAGAGACAGAGACAGAGAATATGAAATTGAGTAACTCAAAAGAACAAGAGTGGTGGGACAACTGAGGCAGGAGGGGAATCTTGCAAATGCTCTGTTCTTTCAAAGCATACACAGGTATATTCAAAGTTCAGCTCTTTCACTCGCTGTATTTCTTTAGAAATTTTCTTAACCTTTCTAAATTCAGGTTCCTTCTGTGTAGGATGGGAGTAGTAACCACAGTGCTTCTGGGAAGACAGGAGAAGCCAACACATGTAGCTGCATAACAAGTTATTAATAAATCCTGTCCATTATTAGAATTGCTGTTATTCTCACTAGTCTATTGAATGCACAGAAAGATAATGAAACAAAAACCAGATGGGCTGAATTTCCCTCGTTTTAATGCATACATCTCTAGTAAAAGCAGCTGGGACTACGAGCCATCAGCATAGCAACAGAGCAGTCACATACAAAGAACAGCTTTCGAATTTTGAGAAAGCAGGTTCTTCAGAAAGCATGAGGTCCTTGCTGTGGGATGTGTGGTCTGCAGTACCTGGGAGCTCATTAGAAATGCACAGTCACAGCTCCCATCTCAGTAGCTCCTAAATCAGAGTCTGCATCTTAACAAGATCCCTGCATGATGTGTAAGTACAATACAGCACAAGGAGCACTGAGTTAGGACACAGGAACTGTCCAGCCCTCTAATGACTGAAGAGGAGGGTCCATTTAGGCAGTAGCTGGCCTGTCCAGTCACACCCAATCGATTAATGTCATAGAAAGTAAACACTGAGCTGACCAGCAATGCCCAATGCATTCAGCCCTAAATGGGAAGCAGATGGTGTTTGTGAAGGGCCATCCAAATAACCTCCAGTGAGCACAGTCCTTTGCACCATGAAGTTCACAACCTGTTAGGGGCAACAGAGGAGTGGATCATGAAGTCACACTGTTGGAGGAGTGACAGGCTGGGGACAACATTCTTCCTGGGAACATCAGAGCAGCCTTCTTGGAGAAGTAGCTAGTGATGAAGCAGAGGAGGACAATACCACTGTAGGGTAGGATGCATGAGGTACAGCAGCAGTCTCGGATCCAGTCTTGAGTTCAGGATGCTGTACAATAGGCTGCATAAGGAGAGCTAAGGCTGGGGAGAGGCTTGAGCTGGAATGCAGTTGGGCCGATGTGATGTCCTCATGATCAAGGCAAAAAGAACTGAAGCACAGAGACATTTCAACAAGCAGAACATGTGCAAGAGCCACCCAGTTCCTTTATCTGTAACCCAAGCAGTCGGGCAATCTCCCTATAGCCAGACAAGGCGATTCTGTGTCATCTGAACTTGATTTGTACTGCTTGGTATCAGAGACTTGTGCGATTTAAGGACCTCCCTCTCTATTTTGCGATTTCCAGCCTCTTTTAGTTCTTTTCCTAATATTTAAAATGAATGTCTATGCCCTTAAATTTGTGGCAGAGAGGACTAATGCCACACCAAAATGCATTCACCTTCATGTGATTGAACACTGTCACTGACACGTAGCCTCCCCCAACCCCTCACACATAGGTGTGACCGTAAGACTAGTTCTCACCAAAAGAGCAGAAGCAGAAGCAATCTACTCACACCCACACCAAGGTTTTGAAGAAAGGATCCTGCTTTTCCTGTTTTCCTTGTCCTCGAGCTTGATGCAAACAGTAGCAAGACTTTAGGGGACAACAGAGCCTGGACCACAAGTCTTCACATGAAATGGACCAATCCCCAACCAGGAGCAACCATGCTTCACTGCCACATAGACCAGAGATAAGCTCCTATTACACCTGGGTCACTGTGTTTTCAGGTCTAGCTGTTATAGCAGCTAGTATTACCCTAATCCAGATGCTAAAGGACTGACTTTCAGATTAAAGAAAAAAAGGCTGAGAAAGCATCTTCTAAATGACAGCGCCCCAAATGTCACCGTTGCTTCCCTGAACAGTCAACAATGATCCACCTTATTAGTTACGTTTCTAATTAGTATGACCAGATACCTAACAAGAAGCAAAGAAGGGCTCATTTGAGTCACATTCCTGGCTACAAGGTGTACATTGATTGTGTGGGGAAATCATGGCGGCAGGAGCTGCAGGCAGCCAAGCACACTGGGCACACTGCATCCACAGTTAGGAGGCAGAAAGAGATGAATCTGGTGCTCAGCTACTTTTCCCCATGTTATTCAGTCCAACTTATAGAATGGTACTGTCCACAGCTGGGGTGGATCTTCTCACCTCAATTAACCTAATCTAGAAACTCCCTCACAAACATACCTAGACATATGTTTCCATGGTGATTAAAAGTCCCATAAGTTGGGGCTGGAGAGATGGCTCAGCGGTTAAGAGCATTAACTGCTCTTGCAGAGGACCCAGGTTCGATTCCCAGCACCCACATGGCAGCTGTGACTGGCCTTAACTCCAGTTCCAGGGGAATCCGAAGCCCTCTTTTGACCTCCACGGCATTGCATGAAATGGGTGCACTCACATATATGCAGGCAATATACTCATACACATAAAATAAAAATAAAAAAATTTTTTAATCCCATAAATTGATAAATTAACCATCACACCTACAAAGCAGCTCTTCCATTCGGAGTATATACTTGGCACTGAAAAGGTCAGGTATGGAACACTTATTTTCCATCTCACAGACTACTCATATCCAGCCACTACCCAGCAGTGCTAGGTGCAGCTTTCAGCAGAGGAAACATGGCATCCTGTCCTCATTTTTCCATCTGTGGGAACAAAAGCTACTGAATAGCTTTCTCTGATTTTCTACGTATTTATTTTTAAAAACATAGATTGCTTTGTTCTAAGCTGGATTTAAGACAGCTTATAAGATGGCTTAATTTAGAAATGAAAATGAAAGAAAAAAGTCAAAACAGGGTAGAAATATGAAACAGAATCAAGAATACGGCAATCACTAATGGCTTACGTACTTGTTCTAAATTTAGATCTGAGATTTCTGGAAACCAAATCAAACTGTGATGTGCTTTCGCTGTTGTGATATTTATAATTAACTTCTTAGTATCTGTATTTATTGCCATCTAGAAGCTTGACAGAGGACAAAGTTTGTGCCTTTCAAGTACTTACTCCTGTGCCCGCATGATCTAATGCCCTATCTGCTGCCCGTGTATAGCAAGACCACAAAAAGCACATCCATGAAGCACAGATGCGGCTTGAGGTTCAATCATATTTACCATTGAGACACAGACACACTTACTCCCAGATCCTCTGAAATAGGAGCAAATGTGGTGTGACAGTTAATACTCTAGTCATCTGCCTACATGGCCCCAGTTGTAACCACCTACAGCTTGGTCTTCACTTTCTAAAGCCTGTGCAGTGATGGCAAAAGACTGAACACAACCCAGGACAAAATGAGGCTGCAGAGACAGAGTATCCCATGCTCCCAAGTCTCCTTCTTGGCCAGAGAGATGTGACCTAGGTTGGCAACTACGTGGAAGTGAAGATGGACCACATGACTTATCAGTAACCCCTTCCTTAACTCTGCCTCTCGAGGTATCTCTTAATTTTTTTTAATTTTACAAAAACTTTATTGAGAATGTCACACATGCATATAAGGTGTTTTGATTAAATCCATGCCCACTCCCTCCCCTCCAACATTCCCCCCCGAAGAGGTAACCCTAAAATCTTTTAAGGACTAGATACAAGCTCCCAAATACTTTTGACATATTTGGCCTTTGGAATAGAGAATGTTGCTAACAAACCCAATGACATTTTGACTTTTAGCCCAGAAACTGGCTACATTTCTTTGGAGTCTTTTTTACCCTAACTGCCTAGCCAGTTCCTACCTCCTATTCTTATCACACCATCCTCTGAAGGGGTTACCCAAATTACCAATAGGGAATCGGGATGCAGACCACTCTGGCTTCTTCCATGCTGAACAGGGACGCGGGGTGAGGCAACTGGAGTACCCCTTCAGTGGGTCTATCTAAAAGACTCCCAAATTGCATAAGTCTTGTCTCTAAGGGGAAAAGAAAGTCCTTGAATCCTGTGATGTGAAGGAGATGTGAAGGAGAAGTAAAGGCAAGAGTAATTAGCATTACAAGTTCTAGTCAGGGAACTAGAAAAATGTCAGAGCAGGGCAGTTTTCAAATGTTCATATGAGAGTCCATTGGAGTGTCTTGACAAGGGCTTCCAAAAGCATCCTTCTACTGAGTTCTTCCCGTTTTTCTTTTGTCTTCCAAGGCTGGACTAGTTGGCTGGGAAGAGTGGCTGGATACTCAGGTGAGGGTCCAGTGACCCTGCTTGCACTTCTTCAATGAATGAGCACAGAGGTATCTCTTGATTTTTAATAATATTTTAATAATTTATTCTATGTGTATGATGTTTTGCTTGTATACAGAAGTGCACCATGGGCTTGCAGTGCCCACAGAGGCCAGAAGATGGCACCGAGTCCCCTGGAACTGGGGTTACAAACAGTTGTTAGCCACCATGGGAATGCTGGGAATCATACCTGGGTCCTCTGCAAGAGCATCCAGTGCTCTGAATCACTCAGCCATTTCTCCAATCCCACTCTTGAAGTATTTAGATCTTAGTGAGATAGTTTTGGCTTCATGCCTTTGACTTCAACAGGGTATTACAACAAGCCATTTTCTGACCCTAGAAATCTGCATTCCCAAGGGGAAAATTGAAAGGTACTTTCTAGACTGTCACTCAGAAGCTCCCATATGAAACTTATTAGTCAGAACACAACACAATATAACAGGCTCTCACCACCAATGAGACGTTCCCTGTGTTCACTGCAGTGTTATGACTGACCTTCTTCCCTTTGCTTTGGCCCTTGATTCCATGACTAGGTTAGCAGTGTGTCCTAGTTATTTGGAAGGAACAAAAGATGCCCTGTGTAAGTGGTAGAGAGTAAAGGGCCAGGAGGGACGTCAGAAAGAAAAGCCATGGCTGTGCTAGTGGTCAACAGAAAAAGGAGACTGTGTAACTCCCAGGCACTATTTACATTGACTCCATCCAGTTCCATGTGACAGTGCCCCCTAGAATTTTCTGTGAGAGCTCACCAACAATAAGAACCAACATTTACTGAGAGTTTAGGGTGTGCTGGGCATTGTGTAAGGACTTTTTAATCTTTGGTTCACTTACCTCTCATAGTATTCTACATAGACGCTGTCTGCCATTTACCAAAGAGGAAACAGATTTAGGAAGATGAAGAAGCTCCTTTTAGTAAATGGTTAAACCAGAATTTGAGCCCAGCTTGTCTGGATTCACAGTTGTTCTTAGCTGCTCTGTTTACCCTCCTATGATCTGATATAAAAAATAACTTTGTCCAGATATTGTACACAACATTTTACGAAGGCACAAAGAGCACACACAATGTGGCTTGTGATGGATTTTTCTGAAGCTTGCCACTACAGTGACCCCTGCCTGGTGGCAACAGACCTATTACATCCAGGAGACACCTGCAGTGTGAGGCCTTCAAAGAAATAAGATGTAATGACTGACACTCATGGCAAATTTTCTGAGCATCCTGGAACCGTTTTACTATCAGAGAAAACGAAGTGAGCAGCTCAGCCTGCCTCTCCTGATTCCCCTTTGATTATTCTAGATTACCTTGCTCCTAAACTGATATGTCCATCTTTTTCTTTTCCAGACAGAATTCACATTTTAGCCCATGCTAGTATGGAACTCCCTGTATAGCCCAGGGAACTTACAGCAATCCTCCTGCCTCAGCCTCCAAGGTATAGGAATTACAGGGTGAGCCAACATACCCGATTTCAATCTTTTCATTTTCTATTTTTACGTGTACGAGTGTATTGCCTGCATATATGTGAGTGCGCCCGTGTCATGCAATGCCACAGAGGTCAGAAGAGGTTGTCAGATTCCCCTGGAACTAGAGTTAACGACAGTTTGTAGCCACCATGTGGGTGCTAGGAATCGAACCCCGGTCCTCTGCAAGAGCAGTCAGTACTCTTAACCACTGAGCCATCTCTCCAGCCCCCAATCTTTTCAGTTTCTAACTGTAGATTTAACTTTTCTGTTAGGGGCCAATTTTATTTTGTGGTGTTTCTCCCTCCTTTCTCCCTCAGTCCTTCCTTCTTTCCTTCCTCTTCCTCTCTTTCCTTTCCTATCCTGACTTTCTCCCCCCCCCCAGTCTTCCTTCTCCTCCTCTCCGTCTGTCCCCCCACCTCTCTTTGTTCCTCTTTCTGGCTTCCTCCTCCTCCCTCCACCATCCTCCCCCGCATCTGAAGCTGTGCAGACAGAAGGGGTCATTTCTCATTTTCTGGGCTCAACACATGTAAACAAGAGCAGAGAAGCCAGCGACACAGTTCAACCAACCACGCTGTTGCCTCGCTCCACCCCCAGTTTCTCCAGTGCCTTCCTCTGGACACTTGCCACACTGACATTTTTCGGGGTCTTGACACATACCCAGTCTCAAACCAGGATGTTGCTCAGCCCCATGCCTGTGCCAAGACGGGAGCTGCTGAGAGGTATCAGGTCTGCCTGCAGCTGAAGCTGACACCCACTTCCATTCTGGAGTCTACACTCCAGTTATAAAGCCAAATCTTATCCTTTTGTGCTGAGGCCAGATACAAAATTTTATAGAAAGACAAAGTTTCCTTTACCCAAGCTGTTCAGTCAACATAGACTACTATGTTAAAATGTCTGTTTTTAAAGTGTCTCCTGCCTTCTATTTATTTGCTTTCAATTTTGAGTTTTTATCCAGACAGCTTCTGGGCAGGGGAATAACAGACGCTTCTTGTATTTTACTATTATGGCTTCTAAAGGTTTGGTTTCACTCTTGTTTGTTGTTGCTGTTGTTGTATAATGATGCAGAGTCAGATCATTCAAATCCTCTTGGGGTCTTCCCTATCTCACACTTTGAAGCATTTTCCCATACCAAGGTCTAAAAATCAATGGAAATAGTCGAAACAGATCTCAAAGTCTGGAACAAGTAGTGTTTGAGATTTAGGAAAATCCCCAGATATAACCCTCAGCCCATCTTTAGACTTCTGACACAGCGGATTCAGGGCGCCTTGCACAGTGTGCTTTTCTTTGCCTGGAGAGGAATAAACTCTGAAAAGTAATTTGTTAATAAGGCTGGGGGAGGGGACAGAAAGCAGAAAAGGGATATAAGTAGGTGTTGGCAATACAGCTGGGGGAGCTGGGTGTGGTGACACTCCTGTAATCTCCAGCACTTGGGAGATAGAGGCCGGAGGATCAGGGTTTTAAAGCCAGCCTCAAGTACAAAGTGAGTGTGAGGCACACCTGGGCTATATGTGCCCTTGTCTCAAAAAGCAAAAAAAGAGAAATAAGTAAATCTGCTGAGAGAACAGAGGAGGGGCAAGACATAGAGAAGTTCCAGAACATTCAGCTGTGAGTAATTAAGGTAATGGTCTCTGTTATAATGTCCTTAATAGAGAATATTTGAGAGTCAGTATTTCATTGTGAGGCATTAATCAAAGCTAGCTGGCATGGTGGGACATGCTTATCATCCTAGCACTTGAGAAGCTGAGACAGGAGGATTGTCAGGCTCTAGGCCAACCTAAGCTACATAACAAGACCCTGTCTCAAAGAAAAAACAAAATCAAAAAAGCTAACTATGAGTGCACCTGTTTTTCTCTTTAAGAATTACTCTTACCTGTATTGTTCTATAACATGTAAAGGTCTAAGTTATCCTTAGGGAAATACTGCCTTTTTCCAAAATAAGGTAAGGATTAGGATTATAGTGAGAGGCTCTGGTTTGATATAGATGCACCGGTGATGAATAGAAAAACTATACCATAGCTGGCCAAAGGTATGTGTCTATGAATGGTGTTTGGCCACTAAGAAGAGCCTAAGAAGGAACAGCACTGATTTCGTATTAGAGTCTGACCACCTAAGAAGCAGCTAAGAACTGTTGTATGGAATTACAGGGGGTCAGTGAGAAAAAATTTTTTTAAAGGCATTGGTGGACCAGGCTTGGTGGTACACGCCTTTAATCCTAGCATTCAGGAGGCAGAGGCAGGCAGATCTCTCCATAATGAGGCCAGGCTAGTCTAAATATCAAGTTCCAGGCCAGCTTGGGCTACAGAGAGAACCTGTCACAAAAAAAACAAAAAAGTAAAAAGTAAACAAGTGGAAGGAAGGAGAAGGAAAAGAAGGAAGGAAGGAAGGAAGGAAGGAAGGAAGGAAGGAAGGAAGGAAGGAAGAGAAGCTTAAGAAACTCAAGGTAAATGTTAGTTAATTGCTTCTGCATGCAATAAAAAAAAAAATCACTGATATAATGAACACACACCCATTAGTCACCAGTCCCAGATCCTTGGGCTGTGGAACCAGCTCAAACCAGAGGCTAGAGAGCTTATGCTTCCACCTTAACTCATGGAGCATTTCCTCTAATATTTGAGATATACAAGACACTCCAGAATAATGTAAAACACAAAGGCTAAGATGAGTGCAAAAACAGACCTGAAATGTGAATGTATATAAAGTGATGGACGGATAAGTAGATTCATGGCAAGAGCATTCTAAACTGAAATAGTTATTTCCCTCAAACACACATTTGCTTGCAAATCCAAGCATAAATCCAGTCATATCCCAAGTCACTGTTGAGAAAGACTCCTCTCACAGAGAATAAGGATGATGACTATGGTGAAGCAAAGAGGATCATGAGCATGCCAGGTAATAGGAGGGGCCCAGGAATGCCACCAAATGAGAGCTTTAAGCCAACACCAGCCTGCTAACTCTGAGGTGGGAGCTGCTTCCTGCTGAGCAGGAGGGCTATACTTGAAAGTCATTCTATATGAAAAAAGAAGTAATTTAATGGTGTTTGGGAAGTATGGACATTGGGAATTGGAGAACTCTCAGAAGCAGGCATGTGCCTGGATGTTGCTATCAGAATCCTGGTCACTGTGTTTGTTCTACCTCATCCACTGGACCCCAAAAAGACCACCGAGGACCCAACGCACCAAAATGCAAAAGCAAAGGTTTATGGTTTACTCGGGCTTAAGCTCGGGCTCTCAGACCTCACCAACGCAACGATCCATGCTGAGAGCCCAGAGTAAGGGAGAGTGGAGCCTTTT
>NW_008347190.1:328952-359073 GCF_000622305.1 Nannospalax galili
GCGAGAGTCAGGGCATGCCAGGGTATGTCTAGGCATGTCTAAAGCAGCAGCCAAGCATTTTACAGAAGCTAGAAGAGCAATTAGTGGAGGTCTGGAGGGATTGGGGGTAGCGGGTGAATGAAGAGGGTCTCAGGGTTCTACATGTTGTAAGAGTTATTGTGCTACTTCTTCCAGGACCATAAGGTTGAGAGAAGGCTGCCACTGACAAACTGACAAAGTGGGGCATGGGCAGCTAACCACAATGGAAGTTATTTGATCATGGCTTCGAATAAGGGCAAGTGGTCTTGTCCTTTCTTGAATGTGGAAACAGTTTCTATTTTCAACCGAAAAGCTCAAGTAACCAATATTAGGAGTTTCCGTATTTATTTGCTCCCTTCTCGTCTCTTCTCTTCTTTTCTCTTCTCTTCTCTTCTCTTCTCTTCTCTTCTCTTCTCTTCTCTTCTCCCTTCTCTTCTCTCGCCCTCTCTCTCCCTCTTTTTCTGCTCTGTGTGTGTGTGTGTGTGTGTGTGTGTGTGTGTGTGTGTGTGTGTAGTACCAGGCATGTACATAGAGGTCAAAGGACAACTTGCAGGAGTCAGTCCTCTCATTATGCCATGAGGATCTGAGGGAACAAACTCAGGTCATAAGACTTGGCAGCAAGCATCTCAGCAGCCCTAATATCAGTGCTTTCAAAGGGGCATCACTACACATGCTATAAACACTGAGACATAATAGGGAATTAGGAATAACTTTATGCCAGAAAAACGCAAATTTTTAGTAAAATATACATATTTTTGGTCAGGAAAGACTTAAGCTGACCGTAATAGCATAGAAAGTCTGCACTTTCTGATATATACTAAATAAATTAATTTTATAGTCTAAAACTTTCCTATAAATATATAATCAATGACTAAACAGCTACTGGTTTTTTTCCAAATATTTAAGAAACATATTAGGGCAATCCTGTATGAACCCCTCCACAGAATGAAAATAGAAAAAACACTCATCACGATTTTCATAAAACCAGAATCTGACCAGAACATTACAAGACAGGAAAGCAAAGCAGAGATCGTTCTTACAGGCTTTAGGAAGCAGGTAGAACTCACAGATTAGAGTTTTCAGAAGTAGGAGTGAATAGTCAAGATGAATGCATAACAATACACATAAAAGTGCTAAATAAAGCCTAAGCAAACAAATCAATACCATATAAAAGTCTGTAAATCAAGCACAAGGTAGATATATTCCAGGAATTAAGCTTTTGAAAACAAATTAACTTGATTCCCCATGATAAAAGATAAGGCAAAATGAATTACATGCATCCTGGTATTTATAGAAAAAAATTCATAACCTTTAATACCAATTTATTGCTGAGAAGAAAATGTGAGTTGAAAATAGAATAAACTTCCTTAATTTGACTAGAGCTTTACTTTAAAACCAGTAGTATTCAATGGGGACATATTGAAAGTGGTTTCCCTAAGATTGACAGTGTGACATGCAATCCCATTTTAATTATTTCCATTCAACACTATGGTGAAGTTCCAAACCAATATAATAGAATGAGGAAAAAAGAATTAAAGAGGTAAATATAAAAGTACAGAGAGACCTACATTATATTGTTTTGTCTACAAAGTCTAAAACACATATTAATAAGCTATTAGAATCAGAGATGAGAAAACTGATGGACACAAAGACCATATGCAAAAGGCAGATACATTTCCATATACATCATATTAAAATTGAAAGGAAAAATACTTTTCCAAAGGCATTAAAGCATGCAGTATTTGAAATGTTTTCAAATGTGCAACAGCTCCACATAGCTTTATCTGTACAAAGCATGACCAAGAGATATTTAAGATTTAAACACACAGCAGAATAAATCACATTAATAAATGAGAAGACTCCATTGTTAAGATGAAAATCATTCCCCGTTTTTATCTTTTGATTGGCTGAAATACTAACCAGAAACCTATTAATAGACAGCAATGGATTTAGCCAAATAAGATCTCCCTAAAAGCAGGTCCTCCAAAAAGCAACCAAAACATTGACCAAACTAAACTCCCCAATTTTTAAGAGCCCTTCAAATTAAAGTCTTGCAAAAAGAAAAGCTAAGGAACGTTTATTTAAGAAAAGTGAGTATGTCTCCGAACACGAGCTTTGTACCATAATGCGGTGCCCTTCCCCGTCCCTGTGCAGTTCTATATACAAAACCAACCACTGTGCAATCTCAGTGAAAGCTTCAAGTCTCTTAGCTATTCATGAGCGGAATGGGTTTGACCTTTCCTAAAGGCACCTTTCTCAGACTCATCATTATCCAGCCTGACAGTGCCCTAGATCCTGACTCACAAGGTTTGTCTTTACTTCAACTAATTCAAACTTCATTCAGTGTGAACAGACCTTCTTAACCATAGAGAATTTACTGAAAACAACCAGAAGCAACCGGAAGTTAGATCACCTGAGATTACCCAGTCTGAAGACAAAAAAGAAAGAAAAATGTGGAAAAGTAAAAGGAAGCTGAGAGGCCCGTGGACACCTTGAATCACACTGACATGAACACAACCGTGCTCCAGGAGGACAGAGGAAAGGGTCAAATTAATGTTTGAAGCAATGACCAAGTACATCACAAACCTGATGAAAAATATTCATCAGCACATCCAAGAGCTTGTATTAGTTACTTTTCTATTGCTGTGATAGAAGCACTGACCAAAGCAACTTATAAAAGGAAGAGTTTATTTGAGTTTAGGGTTCCAAAAGTGCAAGAATCCATCATGGTGGGGAGGCACGGCAGCAGAGGTGACTGGAGGAGGAGCAGAAGCTAAGCTCTACATCTTCTCGCAGGCACAGGAAACAAGACAGTGACTGGAGGTCCAGCAAGGCTTAAGACCTCTCTCAGCCCGCCTCCAGTGACATGTTTCCTCCAGCAAAGCCACACCTTCTAAGACCCCCCAAAACAGCACCACCAACTGGGGACAAAATGTCCAAATACTTGGAGCCTCTGGGGGACATTCTCATTAAAACCATCACAGAGCTCAGCTAATCCCAAACAAGATAAATTCAAAGAACTTCCCATCTAGACACATGAAAGACAGCAGAAGACCATGAGGATCTTGAAAACAGTAAGAGAAAAGTAACTTATCATGTGCAGAAACTGCTTAATATGGTGTCTGGAATGCAATTTTGAAAAAGAACAAAGTTGGAAGTTGGATGGCTCTTATGCATGCCTTTCAAAACTGACCATAAAGCTAGCCATGCCGATGGTGTGATGCTGGCTGGGTAAGGATGAGTGGGTGGAAGAGAAGAGTCCATAAATAATTCCTTTTATTTTAGACAATTGGTTTTGGAAAAAAAAAAAAAAAAAAAAAAACAAGAAATTCACTAGGAAAGGGTAATCTGTCAATAAATGGTACTAAAATAATTTGATATCAACTAAACAAAAATGAGCTTAGACCTTCATTTCATACAAATATTAACTCAAAATGATTCATAGACTTGAATATAATCAACTTCTAAAAACAGCATAGGAGAGTGCTGGCAAAGTGGCTAAGTTGGTAAAGTGTTTGCCATATAAGCACAAGGACCTGAGTTCAGATCCCCAGCATCCACATAAAAAGCCAAGTGTGGCAGTGTGTGTCTATAATCCCAGCACTGGGAGGAAGAGGTAGAAGGTCCCAGGATTTTCCCATCCAGTCAGTCTAGCTGAATCAGTGAGCTCCAGGTTCAGTGAGATGCCCTGTCTCAAAAAGATAAGATGGACAGTGTATTATTCAGGGTTCCCTAAAGAAACAAAACTGATCAAATGAATGTGTGCGTGCGTGCGTGCGTGCGTGCGTGCGTGTGTGTGTGTGTGTGTGTGTGTGTGTGCGTGCGTGTAGAGGCAGGGGGAGATTTATTAGATTACCTTCCAGGATAGAGTCCAAGTAGTACAACAATGGCTGTGCCACACTGAAGAGGCTGAGGATCCAGCAGTTGCTCAGTTCATGAGGCTGGATGTCTCAGCTATCCTGATCTGGCACTAAATGCCTGATGGATTCTGGGCAATCTACTAGTCTTCAGTCTATGCTAGAATTGGAAAGAGTTGGTCACAGCAGCCAGACGAATTCACCAGTGAGAGAGAAGACAAGCAGGCAAAAAGCAGGCGCTCCCTTCTACCATGGCCTTTATATGTGCTGCCGTCAGAAGGTAACGCCCACGTTTAGGGTGGGTCTTCCAGCTTCAAATGATCCAATCAAGAAGGTCTCTCTCATTTCAGTTAATTCCAGATCCAGTCAAGTTGACACCCAGGATTAGCCATCACAGAAAGCAACACAGAAAGACACCAAAATTGACCTCTTGGCTCTACATATGTACCCACAGGCATGTGCACCTGCATATATATATATGCATACAAACATAACACATATGTCAAACATACACACAAATACACAAACACAAATAATGTAGGAAAGTTTTTAAGACTTTGATTAGATAAATTAACTTTGCTTAGTTAGATCTAAAGCATATTCCATAAAGAAAAATTATTATTAGACATTGTCTTAGTTTCTTTTCCTGTTACTATAATAAAATATCCTGACAAAAGCAACTTAAGGAAAAATGTTTATCCTGACTAACAGCTCAAAGGTTCAGTCCATCTTGGCAGGGAGTCAAGGAAGTAGCTGGTCACATCACACCCACAAACAGGAAGCAGAGGGTGGTAAATGCACACAGCTGCTCAGCTCTTTTTCTTCATGTATACAGTTCAAGACCGCAGCCAGGAAATGGCACCACATGCAGTGAGCAGGTTTTCCCACCTCGGTTACCACAATCAAGACAATCCCTCAGGCATCCCTATCTCCAGGTGACTCCAGGTGCTGCTGAGTTGACAGCAAACACTAACCATCACAGATGTCATTCAAATTTAGAATATTTTTGTTTTAAATGAAACTCATAAGAAAATAAAGATAGAAGAAATAGACTGGCAGAAAATAGTTTCAGAATTCATATCCAAAAACTCCAAACTCACAAACCATAATTTACAAAGAGCACAAAGTATTTAATAACACAAACCAATCAGAAAACTGGGAAATTATGACTAGATAGCTCATCAATTATGAAATGGCTAATATGTACATAACAGATATTCACCTCATCACTCATCAGGGAACTAGAAACTATAAATAAAACTACATCAAGATGACATTCACACACAGAGAGAATGGATATAACAAATGAAACAGATAAAAATAAATTCTAGGAATATAGAAAACAGGAAGCAGTATATCACTGGTGGAAAAGACAACTTGCAACTACTTTGAAAAATATGTCAGCAGGTTTTCAAAAAGCTAAACATAGACTTATTAGAGAAGCCACAGTTTGAGCTATCTACTTAAGAAAAGTAAAATACGGAACAGCACATGAATATTCATACCAGCCTCATTCATAATAACAAAAAATTAGAAGCAGGCTCCATGTCCATCAGCTGGTGAACAGAGAATCAAAATGTAGTTTATCCACCACAGTGGACATTTCTTAGCTGTAAGTGGTAAAGCAGGGTCCGATGGCTCAACTGGTAAAGGCACTGGAAACTTGTGTTTGTTCCCTGCAACTCCATCATGGAAAGGGAGAACTGACATTGGCAAATTGGCCTCTAATGACACACGTCTTGGTATGCATGCATATACATACACAAAAAATTAATTAATTAAAATCAAAGTTAAAGAAATAATGAAAAATTGATTAACGCCACAGTGTCAGATGAGACTCATTTAGTGGCATGAAGTGAAATAAGCCAGATACAAAACCCCCATATTATGTGATTCCACACATTAAATTCAGGAACAGGCAAATATATAAGCCAGGCATGGTGGCGCACGCCATTAGTCCCAGCACTCAAGAGGCAGAGGCAGGTCCGGATCTCTGTGAGACTGAGGCTGGCCTAGTCAATTTAGTGAGTTCCAGGCCAGCTGGTGCTACAGGGAGACCCTGTCTCAAAAACACAGGGGAAAAAAAGAATAGACAAATAAATAGAATCAAAAAGCAAATCATTGATTCCCTGAAGCCGGGGGTGGGAACAGGGACTAACACTGGACACAAACTATCTTATTCTATGGATAAAACCTGAGTATCCAGCCACTCTTCCCAGCCAACTAGTCCAGCCTTGGAAGACAAAAGAAAAATGAGGAAGAACCCAATAGAGGGATGTTGTTGGAGCTCCTTGTCAAGACCCTCCAATGGACTCTCATATGAACATTTGAAAATTGCCCTGTTCTGACTTTTTTCTAGTTCCGTCTAGAACTTGTAATGGTAATTACTCTTGCCTTTACTTCTCCTTCACATCTCCTATTCAGGATTCAAGGATTTCTTCTCCCCTTAGAGACAAGACTGATGCAATTTGGGAGTTTTTTTAGATAGACCCACTGAAAGGGTACTCCAATTGCCTCACCCTGCATCCCTGTTCAGCATGGAAGAAGCCAGAGTGGTCTGCATCCCTATTCCCTATTGGCAATTTGGGTAACCCCTTCAGAGGATGGTGTGATAAGAATAAGAGGTAGGCACTGGCTAGGCAGTTAGGGCAAAAAGACCCCAAAGAAATGTAGCCAGTTTCTACTTGGGCCTCTTAGCAACATACTCCATTCCAAAGGCCAAATATGTCGAAAGTATTTGGGAGCTTTTATCTAATCCTTAAAAGATTTTAGGGTTACCTCTTCAGAGGGGGGAATGTTAGAGTAGCGGGGAGGGAGTGGACCTGGATTTGATCAAAACACCTTATATATATGTGTGAAATTCTCAATAAAGTTTTTGTAAAAACTTTTTAAAAATGAATTCTCGAGTTGATTTATGGTGATGGTTGTGATACTTGGTAAAGCTGTAAAATATAATTGAAATGGGTATATTTGAAATGGGTGGATTTTGTTATGCAAATATAATTCAATAAGACTGCAGTAAACCAAAACAACAGCATTATGGACTGAGTGTCCATGTGTCTCCAACGTGACAGGAGTAGGGGCTGTGCCTTGGAAAGGAGTTAGATGACAAGGGTGGACGAGATGGGTGCCTGTTTAAGAGTGCTCTTCTATCTACCAGGATCCAACAAGAAGCCAGCAGTCTGGCATGTGAAGGAGACCCTCACTATCCTCACCAGCACCTGACCATGCCAACCCCCTAATCGCAGACTTCTGATCCCCAGACCTGTGAAAAATTAGTCTGAGCCAGCCAACCTACAGTTTGTCATAGCAGCTTGAGCTGATTAAAATGTGAAGTGTGGAGGCTGGGCAGATGGCTCAGCAGGTAAGCATGCTTTCAACAGAAGCATAAGAGCCTGAGTTCAAATCCCTGATGCCCATTTAAAAGTGGGTGTGGCTACTGCTGCACTTCTAGCACTGTTGGGGGCAGGGACAAGAGACTAACTGGGGCTTGCTGGCCACCAGGCTAGGAGGGTCCAGTGAGAGACCCTGTCTCCATGGAGATAATGAAGGAAGTGACAGAACCAGACATTCAACATCCTCTTCTGGCTTCCACATGTGCATAGGGTACATACCTACACACATATGTCCATACATCACATGTACATATATTACACAAAAATAAAATGTTTAAAATATAAAATGTGACCAATATCAACATTATCTACAGAAAATGAATACATTAGTATCTGTGATGTAAGCCTTTAATTTCTCTAAGTTGGAATGGTTCGTATATTTAAATTTTAACAGTAAATCAATGAAGATGTTTATTATGTAAGCTATGACATTATCCATGGGGTTGCACCTTGTCATGACTAGAAGTTACCTACAGGACAGCACTATCGTTGCTATTGTTATTATGTGAGTTATTGACAATCTATCCTTGATAACTGCCTAGTGTCCCTTCCTCAGCTTCAGCAGCACTTGGATCAGAACCATGCTCAAAGGAGATCATTGTTGGCTTAATTCAATGCCTTCTATTCTCTTAGCTCCAGTAGGAATTTCCACAGCTATCTTGGCCCTTCAAGAGTTTCTTCCTGAGAACCTTGAATCTACTAATTACAAAAGACTACTATAACAATATGGAGATGGTGGTTTGGGGTGCTGGTGGAATGCCAGGAGGAAAGCAGAGTCATTTGTTCAGTGGGTCACTTTGGCACCCACTGCAGCAGTGCCTGAGAGTCAATGTTCACTTCAATAGAGGCAAATCATTTTATCTGTAAACCTTAGGGTCAAATCCAACAATTTCATGAATTAGTAATAATATCCTTTTACACACATCTTATTGATTCGCTGAAAGTGTAATGGGCTAACAGAGAATGTGATGACCATGTTATTGCCATTTTTCTGGTGAAGAAATGGATTCACAGGATCTATGACGTGCTAAGAATCATCAATGTGTGCAGTATGCATGTGACAGAACTAGACCAGAAATTCAGTTCCCCTGTGTGTTAGAGTCGGGTTACAGAAGAATATGTGCACCAGATATCATTCCTGTTCATATTGGACATGTGCAGAAATCTCAGATTTAGCATACTCAAAACTACTTCTGATCTTCACCACCAAGACCCAGCTCCTGCTGCACTAGACTCTGTCTCTGTAAATGGTAACTGTCCCTCTGCCCATTCAAGATAAAAGTCTCAGCCCCTCCAGGTGCTTCCTAGTCTCCTTCCCACCCCCACTATGCCAGCATATATGAATCTAGCCGTTAATGGTTAACACTATCCGGACATTGACCACTTCCCAGCAGACACTTCCACTCTTAATACCTACTACCTCAAACAATCACAATGGATCATCTAACATACCCTACACACCTGCCCTAAAGTCTACTGGTAATTCAGCTGCCAGAGTGAATCAAGCCCTCCAGCGGCTTCTTATTACAACTGTAATCTTTACTGAATCTTCTAAGTCTTCTGTTAGAAAGTCCCACTTCTCTGACCTCTTCTCCAACTTCCATCCTGTGCTCCCTCAGTCCCTTCCCCAGAGTGTCTCACTATTTATCAGACATACCACACATGCTACTACCGTGCCTTCACGGGGTGCAGGCAAAGTTCCTCCACTGCTGCCTTCTCGCACTTAAATATAGCTTTTCCAGTAACGCCTTACCTGTCCACACATGCCTTGCCCTCCCTGAGTGACAGCAAAGCAGGCTCCAGTCCCCTTGCTTGACTTCATCATCCTGAATGGTGACTTTGAAGCTTCTTTCAAGAGGTTAAGCCCCTAGAATTTCGCTAGTCAATACGATGCTGACTTTGCAAAGGCTTCCGTTTTGTTCTGTACCTTCCACTGACAGTCTGCTGGGAAAGGGGCTGAGAAACAAATTAATAAAAACATGGAAATGAAGAAACAAGCCGCCCAAGCTTGCAGCAGCAGAGCCAGACTCCAACTCAGCCCTGCTGCTGCTTCCTTCGCTGCTTCTTCTAGAACACCACAATGCCTCTCAGGTGATTATTACCCTGATCCCAATCTTGAGCATTCACAACGCCCTTGAGTCACATTTTCCAAAGCAACATTTCTTTTTTAAAAAAATTATTTTAGGGGCTGGAGAGATGGCTCAGCGGTCAAGAGTACTGACTGCTCTTCCAGAGGACCCGGGTTCAGTTCCCAGCACACACATGGCAGCTGTGAACTGTCCTTAACTCCAGTTCCAGGGGAATCCAAAGCCCTCTTCTGACCTCCACGGCATTGCAGGACACGGGTGCACTCACATACATGCAGGTAATACACTCGTACGCATAAAATAAAATAATAAATAAAATATTTTTTTAAAAAAGCACTTCCCGCAAAGCACTTCCTGGAAAACCTTCACCAATATATATATATTTTAAAAGATCTCCATTTCATTTTAAAATATACTGTTTCTTACAGAAAGACTCATTGTTTTTGCTAATAACACTGAGATGTTGGAGCATGTGTCTCTAATCTGTATGTATCTGATTATTACTAGTCATAATCGGTTACACTCAGATCCTTGGCACCTGTGTATGTCTATAAAGTCATCGGGTAGATTTCAATGGTAATGTTTATCACCTCTACTGCTTCCTCCTCAAATATAATTCTTTTGTTGCTGTTGTTGTTGTTGTTGTGTGTATATCACACAGAACATCCCAAACCATCGTATTCATCTATACAACCACTTCCCAGATGGTACCCTCCCATAGCTTCCCCTCCTCTCCACTAGAGCCCTTATACTCTGGTTAGTAGCTGCCATGTGGGTGCTGGCAATCGAACCCGGGTCCTCTGCAAGAGCAGTCAGTGCTCTTAACTGCTGCACCAAATCTCCAGCCCCCTTTAAAAAAATATTTTATTTATTTTTATTTTATGTGTATGAGTGTATTGCCTGCACGTATGCGTTCTCTCCTACCTTTACATGGACTCTGTAGATTGAACTCAGGTCACCAAGTTTAGAGAGCAAATTCCTTTACCCACTGGGCCATCTCAATGGCCCCCTGATTCTTTTTTGAGAAAGGGTCTAATGTAGAATGGCTTGCTATGAAGCTGAGAATGACCTTGAACTTCTGAACAAAAGCTGGGATTACAGGTGTGTACTACCATGTTTGGCTTAGGAGGCACTGGGACTGAGCCCAGGGTCTAGTATACTAAGCAAGCACTCTAACAAACTGAGCTATATTCCTAACCCTCTGGCTAATTTTATTAAGATCCTTTAACTGTATGCCTATGTTTATTGCTCCCTGTGGTGGTTAAAGTGAGGAACATCCATCCCCTAGAGGCTCCAAGTATCTGAACACTCTGTCCCCAGTGTGCTGTTTGCAGAGGGTCAGGAGGTGTGGCCTAGCTGGAGGAAGCTCATCACTGGGGGCAGGCACTGAGAGTTCATAGCCACGTCCCATTTCCAGTTTCTTTCGCTGCTTCCTGTGTTGTGCTTGAAGGCACCAGCTCTCAGCTTTCTGCTCCAGCTGCCTCCTGCCATGCCTCTGCCACCATGAGCTCTGTCCCCAGTGTGCTGTTTGCAGAAGTTCAGAAGGTGTGGCCTAGCTGGAGGAAGCTCATCACTGGGGGCAGGCACTGAGAGTTCATAGCCACGTCCCATTTCCAGTTTCTTTCGCTGCTTCCTGTGTTGTACTTGAAGGCACCAGCTCTCAGCTTTCTGCTCCAGCTGCCTCCTGCCATGCCTCTGCCACCATGAGGGTCTCTAACCCCTCTGGAACCATAAGTCAAATAAACTTTTCCTTCTCTCAAAAAAAATTATTGTATTTATTATTTTATTTTATATGTACGAGTGTATTGCCTGCATGTATGTGAGTGTGCTCATGTCATGCAGTGCCATGGAGGTCAGAAGAGGGCTTTGGATTCCTCTGGAACTGGAGTTAAGGATGGTTCGTAACTACCATGCGGATGCTGGGAATCAAACCCGGGCTCTCTGCAAGAGCAGTCAGTGCTCTTAACTGCTGAGCCATCTCTCCAGCCCCCTAAAGTAATATTTCCAAGCTTGTCCTCATGATCTCCCCAAAGGTTCAGCAAGTCAACCAGGCCATAAGCAGTGCAAAGACAGTCAAAGAACAAAAGGCATAAATAACCTTTCCCAGCTGTACATGTGGGACTACTTCCATCACTGAAGGCACCCTGCTTCACTGCACAGCCCTTCTGTCATTTTTCCAGTGTTGTCTGCATAATCCAGTGCTTGGGTTCTGCTCTACAAGGTTCCCTCCTCCCATCAAAAGCACCTTGAACCTCTATAGTGCCAGTCATGGCTGAGTCCCTCGTTAACCCCTGGCCTACTCAAGCAGTAATAACAAAAAATTCTCTGTTGTAGCACCAAGTCACTTACTGATCAGAGGTCACCACCATATAATGACTGCTTTAACTGGAGTAGTATGGAATGCCTTGGGAAAAGCGAGTAGGGAACCACCCCTACTTTTATTTTTTACGTATATGTATCCATATGAGTATGGTGTATGTGTGCATGCTTCTATGTAGGTATGAACATATCTGTACACGCATGGAGGCCAGAGGAGGATGTCAGGTGTTTTCTCTATCACTCTCCGAAGCCTTATTTTCTTGAGATAAGGTCTCTCATTGAACCTGGAGGTCTGACAGCAGGCACCAGTGACCCTCCTGTCTCCATCTCCATGGTACCAGGGTTATGGGGACACATGGCCATGTTCAGCTTTTTACATGGGCTCAGGAATCTGAATTCAGTTCCTTTTGCTTGCACACTGAGTCATCACTGCATTGCCCCTGCTATGTTTCAAACACATACTATGGAGATCTTTCAACATATAGACAATAAAGTTATACAATGAAGTGATTTTAGCCAGAAGAAATTAGAAGCATTGAGAGGGAGACCAATAGTAGTAGGTTCTCCGCTGGGGCCTATGGCCTATCTCACCACAGGTTCTGGCCCCAGTAACAGCTCCAGGTATGGGTTCTATCTTGTGGAGTAGACCTTAAATCCAATGGATTTCATATTAAACCAACTCCTAATGACTTAATGTTAAACCCATAGACTAGTGCATCTCTCAACTCATATCAGAGTGGCTTTTTTTTTAGCAGTAGATGTCGATTAACACGGAGACCCACAACTTGCCAACATGTAAAGAATAAGAGACTGGAGTGCTTAACCATTAACGGTATATCTATATAACACCCTCTCTTCACAAGGCTCGGGGATCATCTTGGAAGAGGGGGTAGAAAGATTGTAAGAGCCAGAGGTGGTGGATAACTACAGTGAGCAGTGTTTTCTGGACACAACAGGACAGGTCACATATGAACTCATTGCAGTTGTGACAGCATTTACAAGACCTGTGTGAACTCAAGTTAGACAAAATTCTAGAGTGAAAAGGGGAGGTGGGTACAATGTCCCAGCCCCAGCTGAGGAGCTATTGGTGACTGATAGCTGCTAGGAGAAGGGGAGACAGTTTTCCTTAGGGAAATGACCCTTGGTAGTTGACCATGCTCCAGTGGATGAACCCACAGCCAAGAGTATTCAGAGTACACAAATTAGACTCAATGGACTTTAAAATAAACAAGACACAAAGTTGGGGGAATAGGGAGGTCGGGGTGGATCTGAAAGGAGATGGGAAGGGGGAATTTTAATATGACCAAAATACATTGAATGAAATTCTTAAATGATTAATAAAAATATTGTTTTTTAAAGGAAGAGGGTCAAGAACAGAGCTCTAAATAGTGGGAACAACCAAGGGAGGAAAAGAAAGCAAATCATCTCCCTCTAAAATTCATGTATTAAAATCTTAATTCCCAAGGTGATGGTTAGGAAGTGGGGTCTTTGGGAGGCAAATAAATCACAAGCACAGAATCATTATGAACAGAGTCATTTTCCTTATTGTAGTCACTCCAGAGAACCAGCTTACCCTTTCTGCCCTGTGAAGGGACAGCAAGAAATCACATCTATGAAAACAGGCTCTCCCCAGACACTGAATCTTCCAGTGCCTTAATCTTGGATTTTCAGTTTCCAAAATTGTGAGAATTAAATTTCAGTTGGTTAGTAGTCACCAAGTTTATGATATTTTGTCATGACAGCTCAAATGTACTAGTAGCAAGGTAGACAACTTGGAATGCAACTTTTCTTAAGTAGACAGCACATAGCAAATCCGCACAATGTCAAACTAGTTCACTGCAGTTCCATGTGTCTACCAAGAAGAAAAGCAAAAGCAAAATTAGGATAAGGTGGATTTTTTAGAGGAAAAGAAACTGAAACCATTGGAAAATTAGTCAGAAAGTGGATAAGGACCAACACCTTAAGGAGAGGGAAATGAACCCAACCCCAGAATTCTGTCTTGTTTTCCTTCGTTTCATTAACCAATGGGAACATAGGTACTGAGAGACAGAGAAGATTTTCAGAGAACTCCAGGAGATTTCTAAGACTGAGAAAGCAAAACTGGTTACCTACTTCAGGGTTTTAAAGATAGAACCCTATGACTTGGGGAACGCTTGAAATAGATTATCTGTCAAATTCTGAACCTCACGTTTAAGGTTTCTGCTGTTATAGAAATGCCAAAGTCTGCACTGGTCAAAGCAGCTATGTGGGCACTGACACTTGAAGTGTGGCCAGTACAACTGGAGAAGTGAATTTATTTAATCTTAATGATGATGTGTAATACTAAATAGCCATATGAGGCATTTTGGCAGAAAAGAGTAACTTCACCTATGATCTGGATTATTTCCCAGGGTGATCCACGTCAGTATATTGTTTACACCAGGATATAAAAGCCCAGATTCTCTGAAAGAAAAGAACAGCAGGAAACAGGCATTAATAAGGGAGATATGGATAAAAATGGGGTTATTTTAAGGGGGGTGTTATACAAGGCACCTTTGGCATAAAGGGAAAAAAAGAGCTCAAGAGAGGTGGGACCATAGGAGAAGGGTATTATTAAGGGAGAAATGGGAAAAATGGGGGCCCTTTAAATGGGGAAACCATGGTGGAAGGGTTACACAATGCAAGAGATAAACAATGCCTAGCTAGTTTTAAAAAAACAAAAAACCAGAGGGAACCACATTAATCAAACAACCTACCGACAAATTATGCATACAACCAGCTCAAGGAATATAATATATATCTAGGCAAGGTTTATGTGAGAATGTTTGGTCTTTGCTGAAGCTTTATCTACATGGCACATAGTAATTAAAGTACCAGACTGGTGGAACTAACCTTCTTGGATGTTTAACAGCCATACTTTGAGGCCTATACTAATTTGGTCAGAGGAACATAAGGGACAGTTTTTGCTCCTTGCTCTCCTAGGTCGACTAAGTTGCAGGGGACTATGAGCATCTCTCAAAATATCCTGTAACTGTGGTAAGTCACTTGTCCTCTTGATCAAGGAGGCCATGGAGACCCCACCAAATGGACTTGAACCAGTGTCCAGTCTACAAAGAGGGGGATGAACACAGAGGAAACATTTCCTCCATATTTCCAAGTGAAGCCAACCACAGTCGAGCAGGATCTTTGACTTATCTTCACATAGATGGAACTGATAAAAGAAAGGAGCCAGGGGCTCATCATGTGACCCCTGAGGAACAGCTCCTCAAATGGCCTTAAGAGTAAACATAAATTGGTTTATCTGGGCCAACTGTATGGTCTTAAACACCCAAAAGGAATGTATACCGAAGATTAAAGGGATCAATATAATGCTTTAAGAGTCCATGTGTATAGGTAAAGGCTATATAACAAGAAACAATGCTAGACAGGAGATACCTTCCTTTGAGTTGCTGGCCAGGGTGGCCCAAGAGATTCCCATACAGTAACTCAGCATAGAACTGGGAAAATGAACAGCAGACCCCAATCTTATCTAAAGGAATATTGGCAACTGATTGCTGCTAGATGAGGAAGAGCTGATCTTCCTAAAACAAGGAACTCTAGATAGGCTGACTAGATTCAGCAGATGGGCAAGCACTGGGGAATGGCTGGGGGCACTGACAACACAGTGGACAGTAACAGGGATGACAGAATATATGAGCTCCAGTGGGCGGGGGGCTGTGGGAGGTGCCATTTGGGATGTAGGTATATAGATGAATAAGATTGTTTGGGATGTTCTATATGAAATACACACCAAAAAAATCAATAAATAAAAAAATGAGTAATATTTGAGGAAAAAGCATAAAAATTTACTTCATGTTAGTGAAAAACATTACCATTGACATCTACCTGATGACTTTATATCCATGCTCAGGTGCCAAGGATCTCAGAAAGTAACCGACTATGGCTAGTAATAATCAGATACATAGAGATTAGAGACGCACAAGCAAACATCTGTGTTAGCAGCATTAAAAATGAGTTTTTCTGTGAAACAGTATATTTTAAAATAAATGGAGATCTTTTTTAAAGGTTAAAACCATTCAATTATATGTCTTATAGGGTTTATACTGAATTCAATATTGTATAACTGTATTAATTCAACTGTGAACCTAAAAATTTACAGCCAGTTTTGAAAGAGATGCATCTTTGCTCTGGAAATTGATATTGAACATGTTAATGCTGTAATGAAAAGCATCTTCTAAACATGTGGTTATTAAATAAATAATTTAAAAATAAATAAATAAATTGTTTAAAAGCCCAGATTCTTTCTTCAATTCAAAACAACTTGAATAAGCCGTTCAGCCTCTGAGCTGCCATCCTGTTAGGCACTACCTCAAGTAAAACAATAAAGACAATCACTCACATCAATTTGGCACATAAGCACATTGCTTTAAGCCTTATCCTTTCATTCTTTGCCCCAGTAGCATAGTATAAAACAATGCAACTTTAAAAGTCCCACAGTCTTTAAATTTTTCAACACTTTAAAAGTCAAAAGTTTCTTTAAAAATCCGAAGTCAAGTTTTTTAAGTTTGGGCTCCTGAAAAAATCAAAAATAAGTTACAAAATTTTTTCATTCTAAAAGAGAAGAACCAGGACATAGGAAAAAACAACTTTAGCTAAACCAAAATCTAGCAGTATCAACATCTGGGACTCACTCGTGATCCTCTGGGCTCCAAAGGGCTTGAGGAGCCCCACCTACCCAGCTCTCCAAAGAGCATACACCTTGTCTCATAGGCTCAGGTCAGCTCTATTCCACACCAGCTACTGTCCTTGACAGACATCCCACAATATTTAATAGATAATAGGCACTGCACTACAATAAAAAATATTATTTTTATTTTATTGTATGAGGGTATTGCCTGTATGTAGATAAGTGCACCCGTGTCATGCAGTGCTGGCGGCAGAGGTCAGAAGAGGCCATCAGATCCCCTGGAACTGGAGTTATGGACAGTTGTTAGCCGCCATGTGGGTGCTGGGATTTGAACCCGGGTCTTCTACAAGAACAGCCAGTGTTCTTGACCGCTGAGCCATCTATCCTGCCTCCAAAAAATAATAAATAAAAGTTTTAAAAAAGCAATCAGTAACTCCAGAATTTAATAGACGATGTAGAATTCTCCTCACACAACACAGGCACATCCTTCTGGGTATGATCCTACCTCCCCTGATGTCTTTGGCTTAATCATAAAGCAGCCTGTCTGAGAAACACCAGTTCCAATGCACGGAAAAGGCTCCACTTGACTTAGTCTACATGTTCTGCAAGAGCAAGAAAGCATAGATGTTGCATCCTGTGCTGTCTGGGAAAGGGGCAGGAACGAGGCTGGAGAAACCAAGTGTGCTGATGATGAGGTACCCTGCTGGGATACCAGAGCAACTCCCAGGAAGTGCTGCAAATCCTAAAAGGATGGCTCCCAGAAAACGCATGGAAAAAACGATTCAAATGGCACAGACAAGCCAGGTTGTTCCTAGGGATGGTGGAAGAAGGGTACACAAGGGGACATGCTCACGTGGTCTGTAGTAGGACCCTCTTACACAAAGCCTCACTTTCTGCTGTTTGTTACCCCTGCTCAGTCAAGGTCCCAAGCCGTTAACATTTGTCTTGATCTTTTCAAAAGCTAGAATTCACATTCAACTTACAGTACGGTATACTATGTAACTGTTATTATTTGAACTAGGCTCACAATTAAGGTGTCTCACCCTGAATACAGTCAGTCAACCTGTGGAGAGTGAGGAAACACAGTGAGATGCCCTGGAAGGAGGTTGATTGCTGAAGGTTTCTATGTCATAGGAGCTTCTGGGAGAGAGGCATCTAAGAGAGGCCACTTCCGAGTTAAAGACGAACATTCCCATCAGAAATTGGGCTCAGTTACTCACCAGTCTTGGTGGTACATTTTTTAGTCTTCATTAACTCCTTAAAGATCTGTCCTAGTCATATATGCTTAGGCCCAACAGGAGAAGGAGTGGAGATTAAGGACTGGCTCAGAGGGAGGCAGAGCTTGCTGATGCCCTGTGGACCCTTGCAGCCACCAAGCCCAAGAGGCTAATGTCTGTCAAGGACTATGTTTGGCTAGTGTTTAAGGTCTCGTTTGCTGCTGAGTTGATAAATACAGAATGGAGCATGATTTTTTAAAGAAAGATTTTTTTAACTTGATGCACTTAACCAAGGATGGAAGTAACTTTCCCCTGATTAATAATTATTAATAATATTATATACAGTACTGCCTGACTGCTATACAATATAAAGTGCCTACTATGTATCAGGCTCTGTCCAAAGGAGTTTTCATGAATTAAAATTTTTAATGTTTACAGCACTCTTATCACGATGTAATATGAAGAAACTGAAGCACGGAGAGATGGTGGACAGCTTTTTCAAGGTTAAACAGCAAGCAGGTGATGACATCCGCACTCGGAGCCAGACAGCTCATCTCCAGGATCAGCACTGTTCACAGCTGCACAGTGCTGTTTCTAAGAACAGTTCAAGAAGAAAGGCCTCTACAGGAGAAAGCCCAGTAGCAACGCTATGACACACAAGTGTCTGTCCCTGTTCCAGTGTCTCTCAGCAGCGAGGCCGGGAAATTGGGCATGGCTCTTTAGCTGTGTTTGGACCGAAATGGAGCAGAACAGGAAGAAAGCTCAGCTGAGCTGTCAGAGTCGCACCATAGGAGTCAGAGCTAGGTGGGGCCTGAGGGTAGGAAGTCCAAGTGCCAGGGCTTCCAGCCACGAGACTCCAGGCGGAGCCCCAGGAGCCAAGGAAACGGCCTGACTTCCATGCGGACAGGATGCTGTGTTTAATTAAAAGTGTGAGCACTTGTTCTTGTTTTCATTAACCAGCCCACAGCATGCAAAATGAGTGTTTTCCCCATGCCCAGGAGGAGCAAAGCAGGAGCCAGTTACTCTGTGCAGAGGCAGAAAGGTCACATCCAGGGTTCACAGCCTGTGAGCTCGGGGCCTCTTCCCGAAGCACAGCATCCTGCGGGCCTCTCTGGCCTTCCTCCAGCCCCAAGCAGCCCACCCGTGGTCCTCAGCCCATCACTCCCAGTCCAGCCTCCCTCATTCCAGTCCTGGCTGACATGATTACTACTTGCCTTCTACATGGGCTGGAAGTGACCTCCACTCAGCACCACCAATGAGCCCTCTAATGGCACTTCTTGGAGCTCCCACCCTCAGAGCTGGCTCACTGGTAAGCACATCTCCTTCTCTGTCCTGGACTGCTGGGCATTTATTCTCCACATCATCAGAGGTAAGGGAAGCAGAGACCTGGAGACAGGACTTGCTCAAAGGCCCAAGATCAATAGAGGATATACAGTCCCATCTCTAATGCAGGCCTTCTGAATCCTCAGCTGAGCATCTCCCACTAACCCTGGACCTCTCTGAGAGCATCACTGACCTTCACTCACACACACACACACACACACACACACACACACACACAAACTGGCAGGGAGGGACACAGAGACCACTGCATCCTAGACTCTCTCAAGAACATCTGGATCCAGGAGGCTTGGAGAGGCCAGAAGGACCCAGAGTCCCCTCAGCCCTAGGTTGTGAACCTGGAGAGGAGAGGGAGGTTCCCATGTGGCTTTTAATTTCAGTCCCTGAGCTCTAGAAGCAAGTGACAACCATTCTAAAGATGTCTCTACTCCCCTCTGCTCAGTCTTCAGGCTCCCAAGCTCTGAAGCTGTGTGACCTCAAGTAAGTTACTTAACCTTTCTGGTCTCAAGTACCTCTCTGTTATACAGGAACCTCACAATTATGAATGAATGCAAATCTTGGCACACTGATCTGTGAGCTGTTATAATTACCATCTACTCCACCTCCTGTCTTTCATCTTTTCATGAGCTTGGTCCCCAAACATGATGTTGGAAATCCAGAGTCACGTGCTTCTGCCGTCACTTCCTCACCTCTTCTTAACGCTCCACACAGGCTCCGGTTTCCTTAATGCAGACAACTCTTGCTATTTGTCGGACACCCAGATAAATGCTTCTGCCTGGCTGTAAATAGGCACACTGTGCCTATTGGACTTCTGTCTTCCCACTAAATTACACATATGCCATTAGAACTGTATGAATTTTGTTAATCATGCAGTCCCAGCGCCTGGCATTGTGTCTGCCCAACATTTAGTTACCTATCTGCTTGATCTCTCTCTCTCTCTCTCTCTCTCTCTCTCTCTCTCTCTCTCTGAATAAATAAGTAGGAAAATATGTAACAAAAATAGTATAACCTTGAAAATCTCTCTGGAATTCAATTAGAGTATCTTTTTAGAAAAGAGACGGAAACTCAAGTTCCATTCACTTAGAAAACTACCTCTGAGAAACAGACATCCTCATCGCTGCTGTCACAGGGAGCCCAGGCCCTCGGGTTTGATGGTGCTACCTGCAGAGGTGCCTGTCTGGGTTCATATCTCAGGTAGCACATGATAAGGACATCAAAGGTGCCAGTTTTACTGGAGAAAGAAGCATCTTGGCCACAGTGACCAGTAGAGCTGGCTCTGGAATGAAAACAGCACAGATGAGCCTGGAAATGCCCTGCAGCTATGGAGCAGGGTCCAGATGAGTCCCACTGAAAGCTGAGCCCCAGCACACAAGACTGCTCTTCCTGGCATTTGTTTAACACAACCACAGCAGCATAAAAGATGGTTTCCCAGCTTTTCTGAGACACATTCCATTGAAAACAAATATTAGATGGAGCTGTCTCTGCTCTTAGACTGACAAGTTGAATCCACACCAAAGAAGGGACTTGTTTCTCACCTTTGGAAGCCTCTCCTCCTATACCAGTATCACACAAAGAAGTCAGGTAAGACTAATTCAATTTATATCCTGGTCTCTTAAAAACTGAACAAAACTTATAGACTTTCAAAATACTCCATTATGTTACTAATTGATAAATTACACATGAGGAGATCAAGTAGGTTTCTGGAACCCTGGCTCCTTAGCATTCAAAATGAAAATGAAAAGAGACTATAAGAATTGTCTTCCCTATGGGATTCTATCAAGGACTAAGTATACCCGGAAACACTATAGTGTCATGGTCTATGAACAAGCAGACTTGGTCAGAGTCTTGGTTCTGTCTCAACTGTGTGGCCATAGAAAAGTCACTCAACCTCTCTGGGCTTCTATATGTGGAAATACAAGAGCACTTATCTATTATTGCAAGGGCTGTTGTGAAATTTAATGCCATATATGTAAAATATTTAATGCAAAACTAGCACATGGTAGAAGCACAAGAAATTATAGAGGCAGTAACCTCTATAGAAGTATTAACATCCCTAAGATCATGTAAAGTACATGTCACTATGTAAGCTTAGTGAAGAGTATCATGATTACCAAACCAACCCAGTCCTCTTCACAAAGACTTACCCTTGATCTGTCCATTTTCCCATAGACTATGAATTTTGGAACTCACATCAAACTCTTCAATGTTTTCTTCTCTGATGGTTTCAGTTCCTGTTAGAAACAAATGTAGCTCACTTTGGTTGCTGTGGTCGGGGATGAAGGTGCTTAGAAGGTACTTGGTAGAGCCACCTAATTCAGGACCCGGCTCACCTCTTTGGCCTAGGACCCTCATTTGGACTTCATTCCAGAACTGTGCCATCTCTTGGGGATTCACTCAGGTCAACATATCCCCATCCATATACATACAAATAAACACATATTTTATCCCAAATGCTAACATATCCTTTGGTATAACGAAGGATGAGTTTACCTTTAGTAATTCTCAGGTATAAGAACACAACTCTGTGCAACACAGGAACCTCCCACTGGCTGAAAAGCCTAGATGGTGACTGACACTCACATTACTGTGAAAACTCCTTCCCTGGGACAATATAACAACATCTACTCCTTCCTTATAAGGTCCCAATGACAAACCAAAGTACCTTTATACCAGAGTTCACCTTGGGGAACCAGTGAGTTTATCAGGCTTACTTACAGAAGCATGGGTGAGGTTACTGACAGGAGTGTGGGTGCCCCCAAAGAAGCTGCACTGGAAAATGCATGGATGCTGACTTCTTCATGGCCGTGTAGATGTAGTCCCTTCCATTAACCTTCCCCACCCCCATGTGTTCTAGCACCTCCAAAGGCCTTGAGGCCACAGGCAATTAGGGCAGAATTACATACAGATGGCTGGGAGGTAGGACTAAATTCTCTCAGGTGAGGGTGCAATGACCCTCCCTACCACTTTCTTATTGTGAGGGAACTATAACAGTCCAGAGACTCTGTTGTAATGGGATCTTGCAATCAGGCCTAGCTGATCTCAGAGGACTGAGTTCTACAACAGTTGCTCAGTAAATGTTTGTTGAAGGAATCCGTGTGTCATGAATGAGAAGATGGGGGGGGGGGTATTAGTTACCTATTAAAGCTAAAAAGCAGACCTCCAAAAAGCCTCAATGAGAAACTCCAGGCATTTATTGCTTACACTTGTCAGGTCAGCCACAAGCGGGTTTTGTGACTGTGCCATTGGGCTGGCCAAAAATGCTAGTGTGTTCTGCCTGGAGGCAGCATCTGTAGAAGAGTAGGCAAGAATTCCTCCCTAGCCAGTGCCTCCTAATCATACCATGTCCCCAGGTGCCTCTCTATGCAAGGATTCTATGTCAGGCACTGGTAGAATAGTGGATGGGTGACACACAGCATGCACCTGCAGAGAGGCTTCCCCACAACACACAGAGCCAGATACACATTTCCAATGTGCTGGCTGGGTCTGAAACCTGCCTTAACACAACTGCTAAGTTCTAGGAGGCAGAATGTGGGCCACTGCTATGAATAAACTGGTTCTAACGATGGACCAGGGAGTGGGAAGGGCTCCACTGGGGAGAGGAGTGTTTGCCTAGAGGAGGCAGACCATCCATCTCAGACACTGCTAGCAAAGTCATTTGCTTGGCACATGCATGTATTCCTCCCAAGATAGCATTTCCTCTTCCAGTGCATAGATAAGAAATCTTCAGGTGCTGAGTGACTTATTACATACCTTTCAAAAGCCTGAATCCAGGCCTGAGTAGAGTTCCCATGGGCCCAAGACTGCAATTACACATGGACCACTGTGACTGAATGTCTTTAAAGATCTGTAGAATCTAACTATCAAGCCATTTATCTCCTCTTCCTAGCTCCAGAAAACTAGTTGTGTGAAAATGTTTGAATTTTTACTGGTTTGCTCACATAGGAAGAACTGGAGCATGAGATGGGGCAAAAGTCAGTCTCAGTCCAAGGCCACTCCCCCTCCAGGGGCATCCTCCTATGTCATGTGATTTGAAGGTGTATCACCATCACTACTCCTTACCTTCATCCACTCATTCAAGAGACATATGTTAAGCTGAATGTGTCAGCCACTGGACTGTAACATTACAGGTGAAGAATGAATATGTTACTATTCCAAACCCAAAGGAATCACTCCTCCCTAATGGGGAACAGAGGACCATTAATAATTATAAAATCATTGGGAAAACAGTTTAATGGTGTGTGAACTACATGTAATAAATTTAGCAGGTGAACCCTAATGACAAGTGGGCATTAGAGATAGGTTCAAAAGGATAAGAAAGAAATTTTGAACACAGAAAGTGTGTATCAGAAATGGTGGATCAGCCATTCAATTTCTGTCCTATCACCATTCTAGTGGAGACTAGAAAGCTAAAAATCCTTATTACACAGACTCCCTTGCAGCTAAGGTCTGAATACAAATTAGATTCCACGCATTATATGCATTCCAGTGAGATATGAAAGACAGAAAAAAAAAGCTAAACCAACTTCTCTGCCCTTCTGGACCATTTTGCTGGTATGAACTGTTGGGGTATGAAGATTTTCTGCTGTACCACCATGGATTTATTATCAGCTTCTCAGTTCCAGTAGGCATCTGAAATGGCAGCAGCAGCCCCTGAATCAAGAATAGCTCCCCTGGCAGCCTCAGAAATAGAAGCTTCCTTAGTGAATCAATTTTATGCTGATCTTGGAGTGAGTCAACATGATGATTTTGTGAGCACGGAATTTCTTTCTGCTTAAAATACTTGAATTGATTTCTATTTCCCACACTCAGCTTTTACTGGTATTGAATTTGAGACCAAACAAATTCTTAAAGATGGGAACTTGAGATTTGTTATGTGAGCTTAGGGGGGCTGAAGGTAGAGACAAAGTCACTCCCATTGGAAACAGCTACATAGCACATAACAGCCAGGCCATCACTAAATGATCACTTCTGAGCTTCTGCTAGTATGATCTGCATCAGATTTGCCTTGAGTACACAAACAATCATGAAGTTCAGAAGTGTAAATAAGGTAACTGTTTTCAGGCATATGGGAATAGGCACCTGTTCTAATTTGTTTCTCCATTGCTGTGACAAAACACTCTGGCCACTACCAACTTAGGGAGGAAAAGGTTTACTTGTCTTACATCTCCTAGGTCACATAGTTCATCAGGGAGCCCAAGGTAGGAACTCAGAGCAAGAACCTGGGGCAGGAGTTGGAGCACAGGCCATGGAGGAACACTGCTTACTGACTTGCTCTCTTGGCCCCTGCTCAGTCTGCTTTCTTATGCAACACAGGCCCACCTGCCCAGGGGTGGCACCACCCACAGTGGGATGGGCCCTCCCACATCACTCAATAATCAACAAGATGCCCCACAGACATGGCCACAGGCCTGTCCAATGGAGGCAGTTCCCCAACTGGGGCTCCCTCAACCCAGGTGTGTCAAATTAACACTAAAGCTATCCAGCACAATTGGCCCCTTGTCAACTTGACACACAAACACATCACTATTAAACCACAACCTTTCCATTTCTTGTCCCCAAGATATGATGTTAACATTAAGATCAGAACATAAGACAATACAATCGTAAAAGTCCCACAGTCTTAAAAATTCCAGACACTTAAAAGTTCACAGTATCTTTTAAGTCTCTTAACTGTGGGATCCTGTAAAATCCAAAACAAGTACTGTCTTATTTCAAAGGGAAGAATCGGGCATACCTAAGCAACGCCTAAGTCCAGCAAAGTAGCTCAAGGCTGGACATCTGGGATTCACTCATGATCTTCTGGGCTTCAAAGGGTTGTGGCAGCTCCACATATCTGACTCTGCAGTCCACAGCACACACAACTCATCTTGCAGACCCAGGCCAGCTCCATTCCACATGCACTTTCACCAATTACTTTTCCTGGCCTTTCAGGGTGCCAAGCCTCAGCTACTCTCTGACCCCTTCACGCTTTCAACACCAGAACCATGCGGGATTCTCTTATGCATTACTAAGTCCTGCTTCCAGCTTGATATAGAGTCTCGGGCCCATCTCTGGACCCTAGCTTCTGTGTGCTGACCCTGAGGAAATATTCCCCAGAAGATTTCACCACAGTGATGCTGGTCTCTTGTTATTTACAGCTGATTTTTCAACCCCAGCTAACCAGCATCAATTGTCTCAGTAAAGCAAAGGTTTTACTTTAGGTTCTGGTCTCTTATTAATCACAGCTGATTCTTCAGCCCCAGCTGACCAGAACCCACAGATTCTCAATTCAAAATATCACACAAACATTCCTAATAGTCTCTGCCTCCCTTTGAAGCTTTACAAGCCAGGCCTCTATTGTCTACAACTCTTTCAGTATAGCTGTTCCAAGCTCCACAGCAACAAACTCCTTTTCCAACCCAAAATTCCAACTGCAATCCTCTAACATCAGGTCTGTCACAGCAGTGCCCCACTCTCAGTACAAATTTCCATTCTGGTTTGTTTCTCCATTGCTGTGACAAAAGATTCTGGCCACTACCAACTTGGGGAGAAAAGGTTTTATTTGTCTTACATCTCCTGAGTCACAGTTCATCAGGGAGCCCAAGGTAGGAACTCAGGGCAGGAACCTGGAGGCAGGAGCTGGAGCACAGAACATGGAGGAACGCTGCTTACTGGCTCACTGTTCTAGCCCTTGCTCAGCCTGTTTTCTTATGAAACACAGGCCTACCTGCCAGAGTGGCACCACCCACAGTGGACTGGGCCCTCTCACATCCCTCAATAATCAAGAAGATGCCCCACAGACATGGTCACAAGCCAGTCCAATGGAGGCAATTTCCCAGTTGAGGCTCCCTCAACACAGGTGTGTCAAGTTGACACTAAAGCTATCCAGCACAGCACCATAGAACTGGAATTCCAGATTAAGAGAAATTCACAAATGAGTATCATAATTGCCCTCGATCTCTGAGTTGGGCAACCTCCTTGGCTGTGAACTGGACTCCAAGTCTGGCCTAGGGGTCTCAGAGAGAGCAGGCAGTGTGGTTGGAATTTCTGGAGCAGAGCTTTATAGGAGAGGAATGCTATACAGTGTAGAGTGGGAAAGTGACCTTCAGGTATCTGGCTAAGGACTGGGCTGCTCAAACAAAGAACAAGACTGGCAGGTTTACTACAGAATGGAGTGGAAATACCACAGGTGGGGTAGGGTCCAGGGAGATTCTGGCCCAAGACAGGGGCTAGGGTCCTTAATAGCTTCTTAATGGCTCAGGCATCACCTTAAATAAAAGAAAGCCCTTGGCTAGGGTTTAAAAAACATTCCCCAAATGAATGCCTGTACTAAACCCAGCATTCTAGAAACCTAGAATCTAGACATTAAAAACAACAGCTCTACAACAAAGATAGTTTAAATAATGGATCTCTCAAATTATAGGGCCTAAGTAATCCCTATGCTTTTCAAATATCAATCTTTACAAAGCAAAAACCAATACAAGTTCAAGGTACCTCTTCCAAAAAGGAAAATAATCTAATTCATCTTTTCTTCAATAATAATTCAAAAGCACTTAACATGCAAGGAATTGGAAAATAGGACCTTAGTCAACAACAATACATGTGTGCAAGTTCAGTTTGAAAAAACACACCTGAACTAGCACAAATGGAGTATTTGGCAGAACATTAAAGCAGCTATTATAAGTATGTTCATTGAATTAGAAGAAAATGTAATCTAAATGAGTGAACAGATAGGGAATTTCAGCAAAGAAATGGAAATAGAAGACATGGAGTTGTTAAGGTCATTCAAATTCTGTGGCAGAGTAATTAACTTCATAGTACATGAAAAATAAAGTAAGCCATGCATGGTGGTAAATGCCTTTCATCCAAGCACTTGGGAGGTAGAGGCAAGAGACTCAGAAGTTCAAGATCATCCTCAACTACATAGTGAGTTTGAAGCCAGGCTACCTACATGAAATGTGGTCTCATTTCTCTGGCCCCAAATGGCAAAAGTGTCAGTGAACTTAAAAATAGATCAACATAAATTCTCAATCTTAAGCAGAGATAAAATAATTAAGGGAAATGACAGAGCCATTTTGTAGGGGAATTTTCTAGGACCTCCTTAAATACTAAGAATTTCATTAGAGGATGTGACTATCATGTGGGTAATTTGATTTCCATAGGGAAAAATGACAGAAAGGCAGGAAAAAATTTAATAGGCTACTTGATGAAAATCAGGAAATCTCAAAGCTTTTAAATTGCTGTGTATCAACAGTCTACAAAACAAAGACTCTGAGATGGATCGGTGGGCAAAGACACTTGCCACCAAGCCTGAAAGCCTGATTTTGATGCCTGGGTGGAAAAGAACTGATTCCTGCAAGTTGTCCTCTGACTAACACATGAGGGCTCTGACATGTGTAGACCCTCCCCCTATACACAAATCAATCAATAAACAAAATATAATGAGAATTTTTTCTAAAATTAGCTCAGCAGTTAAGAGGGCTTGGTACTCTCCCAGATCACCTGAAATCAGTTCCCAAGAACCACATCAGGTGCCTCACAACCTCCTGTAACTCCAGTTCCAGGGAATCTGAAATTTTCTTCTGGCCTCGTTGGGTACTGAGCTCACACAGACACAGACATGTATACATAAATAACAATTAAAATATTTTTTAATCCACAAAATGTTCAAGAGTGAAAAAAATCAGAAGGTGAAGACCAAATGCATTTCACCCTAGAACCTCTGCAATAAAGAGTACAACACAAAATTATGCTCCCTAGACTTCACCCCCTCCAAGGCCCAAGGAGCATAGAGGGAAGGAGCAGGGAGACAGTAGAGCTGGAGGACGAGGAGCTGCATTGTCAAATGCTGTTTTCTGGACAGAACATGGCCATATCAATCATGGAGACACATCAGCTGTGGCAACATGTGCAGAACTTGGACAAGATGGGGCCCTTCAACATTTCATCATGGGTGGAGGAGAGCCTCATGAGGCTGGAACACTCACTCACTTGAGGAGCTTATGCGAGTTAATCATTGTTAAAGGAGGAGAAGTCATTTTCTTCCACGTTACAGCCACTGGTTAAGTTGCTCCAGTAAGTATACCCCTGTCCGTGCTCATACAAGTACCTTTAACCAAACTCAGTGGGTCACAAGAGAAAAAAGACATGAGGGTATTATGGGAGAGAAACTAATTGGGAAGAAGAGGGAGGTCAGCAGGAGTGGGAGGGAATAAGTGGAGGTAATGCAAGGGCATGTGATCACAGTCTAGTGTGTACGCATATGACAATATCAAGAGTGATAAAGAATTCTTTTCAAAAGCATCACCCTGCAAATTGGAAGTGCAGCTCAGGAATTTATTAGGAACATGTGTGATTCTGGCTCTCAGGTGATGACCTTGAAAAAGTAGGTGAGAGTCACAGCAGCAGACACACCTTAGGTCAGGGATTTATTTATTATTTATTACCTTCCGAAAGGAAGGTAAGTGGGGATATAGACATCCTCAGAGCTCCTGGTGCACTCTGACTCAGAGCCAGTCCCCACACAAGCTCCACATTTCCATGTGTACAAGCACCATGCAGCATGAGAAACCCCAGGATCCCCAGGGAGATCTGGGGAAAGATTCTGAAAACTCATTTTCACTGAAGAGGACAGAAGCCTTGGAGAAGAGCCAAGGGCCAGGTGGAGAGAAGCGCAGTGTATTTCCATTTCATTTTGTGAAAGTGACAGAACTGCAGTGAAGGCCACCCAGGAGAAGAAAAATGGCATATGAAACCACAAATCACAGGTTCCTGGGCTGCAGCTGAGTCTAAGCAGCACTTGCCACGTGAGAAACAGAAGAACTCAGAGGATAGGAAACAGGATACAGCACAAATAGCAAAAAAAAAAAAAAAAAAAAAAAACAAAAGTAACAGTGCTGGGGCACTGAGGAGATGGCTCAGTAATTAGAGCACTTGCCCCTCAAGCATGAAGTCCTAAGTTCAAATGCTCAGAACCCACATAAACCCAGGTTTGGTCCCAGTGCTCCTATAGCAAAGTGGGAAATAGAGGCAGGAGAATCTCCAGAAGCTCATAGGCCAGCCTGGTATGTGCATCAGCAAACAGTACCACAAGTAAGACCCTATTTCAAGGTGGAAGGTGAAGACTTGACTCACACCTGAGGTTGTCTTCTGACCTCCACACACATGTGGTATGCATGTCCACACTTAACACACATACATGCATACATAAAAACATATATGCATGTGCACACACACTAAAAAAAAAATTAAGAATTTTTTTTTTTTTTTTTGGTTTTTTGAGAAAGGTTTTCTTTTTAGCCCCAAGAAAGAAGATCAAAGATGATCCAGAGACAGGTAGGGGAAGAAAGGGAAAACTAGCTCTGTGGCTATTCCTCCAGCTCAGTGGTGTCTAAGAACCACACACCAGGGAACTGTTTTCCTGCACGAACACCTGCATAATCAAATCCTGCTAATGCACAAGCTTTCATCTGCAGGGCACGTGGAATTCAGCACCACTTCTGATCTTTGTGACAAGCCACAAGGGATGTGGCCTCTTTCCTTTTCACAGATGAAGAACCGGAGACTCACTGAAGTACTGTGAGTTCCCAGAGGCACATAATTAGTTCATGGAAGGACCGAGACGCAAAGAAAGTTGCTTCCCCTAAACAGTCCCAGCCAGCATCAAAGGAAACCCCCAGGATTAACCACAGCAGAGCTGTGGAAATGGTGCTGTGTTCCACTTCTCTTATTGTGGATTGCTCCTGCCGGTGCTCCCTATCATACCTCCTCCATCAAACTTTCCTCCCAGAACTGCCCTCAATCAGGTAGCTCCCCACCTCCCCGCTTACAGTGTATGGTGTGACTATTTGCCTTGAGTCTTTTCAGTCACAAAATAGCCTCCGCAATGCCTATCTGGGATAGCAACAGACCACAGAGCCCAGTGTTCACAAAGTGCCTAAGTAGATCAAATGCAGACTTAGGAAAGTGCTTGAAACCTGTAAAACACTGTCTAAATTTGTCTAACAGGGTCTCTGTTCCATTCTATCCATAGTAACAGTCTGAGCCCAAAAGGGAAACATCTGTGTTTGGCGCTATAAGAGATAAAAAGTATAAGTAATAATAGAGGCCATGAAGCCTAAGGGTAGTAGCGTGGGAATGGAGATGGGGTAGGGGTCTAAATATGATCAAAATACATTCTATAAAATTCTCAAAGAATCAATAAAATATCTCTAAAACTATAAAGGAGGAGAAAATGTCAATT
>NW_008347190.1:359584-381908 GCF_000622305.1 Nannospalax galili
CAGAGAGAAGGGTAGACAATGGAGGTGTGGCTTGGGAACTTTCAGAGGGAAGTTTGGGAGTCCATCAGAGACTATAGCAGGGCCATTAAGCATGATAATTTGAATTGAGAATCTGTGGTTTCTTGTCAGCTGGGACTGAAGAATCCGCTTTGATTAACAAGAGACCAGCACCATTGAAGTGCAAGCTTTGCCTTACTGGGACAATTGATGCTGGTTATCTGGAGCTGAAAATTCAGCTGTGATTAATAAGAGGCAAGAATCAATGAGGTGGAATCTTCTGGCAAGTATTTCTCTTGGATCAACACACAGAAGCTGTGGTCCATGGTGACAAAGACTGCATCTCAAGCTGGTCATTGAATTTGGTCATGTGTAAGTCTCCCATATGGTAATGATTTTGAAGGCATGAAGGAGTCATGGAGAGCAGTTGAGGCTTGGCACCATTTTGGCAGGATTTAAGTCTATGTCGAGATACCAGAAGGTCATTGGTGAAGGCCTCAGTTGCAGTGGAGATTCCAGAATATTAGCGATGCCAGGACCATGGGATGACCACCAACGGCAGCAGCAGGTGTGGAGTCGAGGTCAAATTCAACACATAGAAAACTGTTTGAAGATGTCAGACTGTGATCAAATAAAAAGGTGTGAAAGTGAAGAACTGTCTATGGCTCGGGAACAAAATAGATCCCTAGCTACCTTCTGAGTGCCTCCTCTGACCTCAGCTGCACTCAGCACACAGTGAAGTATATGAAGACATACTTGGCCCAAAGGTGAAGTGCGTGCAACTGTATCTCCTCCTGCCCCACAGTAAAAGATGGAGGGAATTCTATTCCTTGCCAAGAATGGGAACTGTGGAAGAAAGAGACTCATTTCTTCATTAAGTCCTATCTTGTTCCAAATGCACACATAAGCACCTATACATACACATGCACACACGCATGCACACGTGTACACACACACGCACACACCCTTACTGTAGCACCACATGATGAGTCAAGGGCAAGAGAGCCAGAGGGTGGAAAGGCAGGTAACATGACCTGGTGTACTGACATAATAATGAAGTAAAAAGCTGTACAAAACTCAAAGAAGCTCCTGGTGACAACCTGGGTTTTTATGACTTCTGCAAACGTAGATTTGAAACCTAACCAGCAATGAGATGGAGTCACTGGAGGGGAGAAGAACTCATCACTTCCTAAAAGAGACTAGTGCCCTTGTAAAAGAGGCCCCAGGAAGATGTCCCTCTCTCTCGTTCTCCACCATGTGAGGACACGTAAAGAAACAGCCATCTGTAAGCCAGGAAGCAGGCCTGTACAAGGCATGGAATATGTCAGTGCCTGTATCACAGACTTCCACCCTCTGAAACTGTGAGAGAAAAAAAAACACTGTTATTTATAAGCCACCCTATCTATGGTATCTTCTTACAGCCTTCCAATTGGAATAAGACACCCACATTAAGACACATCATCTGCATGTCTTCCTATAAATAAAACAACACAGACATGCATACAGCATCAAATGGCACCAGCGGAGGTCCACACCTGTTGCTCTACCCCAGTAGCTCTGCCCTTAACCACACAATGCCTGATGTTAGCCCCAGGTTTGAGTTTTCAGGAGCCCAGGAAAATTTTGTAGAAGGGCCAGGACTTCTTCCTCCATGCAATCCTTTCCCAGTCTGTGCCTCATCAGTGGCCTTCTCTGACAGCTTATGGAAAGGAAACAAATGGTTCTCTTCCCAGTGGGACTGCAGGCTCTCTCCTTCCAATCCATTAAGCATGGAGTGGAGCCTTGTAGTTTTGCACATGCCATGCTGTTCTGTATAAATAGGGACCATCCATCAGAAATGTCACAGGCAGGAAGCCAGTGGCATCTCTACAACCAATTTACAATTGGAATCTACTGTGAAATGCATGCAGAAAATGCCTCGACACACTGAGAGCATGGAAACACCCATTATGCATGGCTGTGAAGCCCTGTTAAATCTGGGAGTTGGAGCACAGGGAAAGAAGGGAAAATGCACAAAAGTAGAGGAATAGATGATGGAAAACAAGTGGGGTCTCTATTCACATTTGAAAATGGAAAGAAAGAAAAGCAGCGTGGTAAGGAGAATGACAGAACGACCGTGGCTAGAGGTACTCTTGCAAATAAATATTCTTGAGTTCAGACAGTTGTTAGCTAACATGTGGGTGCTGGGATTCAACTCTGGGTCTTCTGCAAGAACAGCCAGTGTTCTTAACCGCTAAGCCATCTCTCCAGCCCCTCCTGTTAGGTTTAAAAAAATAAAAATTGAAGATTTCTACACAAGAAGTAAACAACTAAGAGGACAGCAAAGCAGGTTTGGGCTGCCAGCTCTCCCCAGCATTGTCCTCAAAGTCTCATCCATGAGTATAAAAGTGGCCAGGGTCCAATGATATGGTTTAACTTTTAAAAATATTGTATTTATTTTACTTTATGTGTATGAGTGTCTTGCCTGCATGTATGTAAGTGTAGCCATGTTATGTTGTGCAAAGCCCACAGAGGTCAGAAGAGAGACCCCCTGAAACTGGAGCTACAGATGGTTGTTAGCTGCCATGTGGGTGCTGGAAACCAAACCTAGGTCCTCTGCTAAAGCAGCCAGTGCTCTTAACTGCTGAGCCATCTCTCCAGCCCTGGTTTTACTTTTTCAAGCATCAAAACTATCCTTGGAAGCCAAGGAGGAGATATGTCCACACCCTCTTCATAGGCATTCTAAGAACCCAGACCAAGGAGTGGTCTTACATAGGAAAGAGATTCCAGGCACTTCAGTCATCCTGATGAGTGACTAGCACTGTCTTCCTCCCCAAATATAAGGACAGAAGGAAAGATACTAAAAAAAAAAAAAAAAAAAAAAAAAAAAAAAAAAAAAACAGCATCATCATTGATGTCATCATTAATACCAGCATCATCCCAGTTGACAATAAGTATTGGATTCAGATAGGTGTGTACCATGAAATATCCACCTTAAAGCTGGCAAAAACCTAGATTTTTTTAACTTTTACAAAAACTTTATTGAGAATTTCATACATGCATATAAGGTGTTTTGATCAAATTTTGAGTCAATACATATCAATGAAGGAATAAGTTCAAGACTATAGCACCATGTTTCAAAAGTCAAACCACCAAGCATGTAGGCGTTGGATCTCTTGCCATTGACCACAGTTTTTATGAGCTCCTGAGATGTGTTAGTGGTTAGTATTTCTCCAATATTTTCTTCCTCAACCTAGTCCTATAACAAATGACCCTCCAGTAAGGGACATATCACTCAAATGAAATTTTACTTAGCACCTGTGACCCTAACAACCTCACTGAGTGCTAACTGTATGCCAGGCATTGGGCTAGTTATTAAAGTAGATCATATCATTTATCACGTATGCCCTATGGGTTCCCTACAATTATAATCAATATTTTGTAAGTAAAGAAACTAAGGCACCTAAAACTGTGTCCCTGCCATAAGCATACAGGTCATTTTGTTCAGTGCTAGAACCCAGGTGTTTGTGAGCACACTAAGCAACCCCTCTAGGATTGAACAGTATCCACAGTGCTGGTAGAAGCATTTCTAAATGATAGTCAAATGATTCTCCTCCTCTCCTTAACTTGCCTTAGTCTGTCTCCAGCTCCACTCAGCCAAAACTGCTACTGGCAAGTAACCAAGGACCTGTACATGGCTCGGTCACAGGGTCAGAGACTGTTCAGTCCTTCCACTTGATTTTATTAACATACTTTTATAGCTTGATTAGCCTCCTCTTTTTCAAAACACTTTCTTCATTGGTCTCCCATGATTGCTGATTCTTCTCCTAGATACAGCCATTCCTGCCCAGCCTCCTGTCCCGATCCTCATCTCCTTGACCGATGGATGTTTTATCACGTGGGTTCCAGGCCTTCACTTCTTTTCTGCTCTGCCCCACTCAATCCCTTGGGGATCCTATCCATGCACAAAGTTTAATGGTTTTCTACCTTTTTGAGGGAGTTGGAGAGATGGTTCAGCAAAGAGCACTGACTGCTTTTGCAGAGGACCTAGCCATGTGGTGACCAACAACCATCCTTAACTCCAGTTCCAGGGGAATCTGACACCCTCTTCTGACCTCTGTGAGCATTGGATGACAGGAGTGCCCTTACATCCATGCAGGCAATATACTCATGCACATAAAACAAAAAGAATAAAAATAAAATGTTTTTAAAATAAATGCATCATGTATAACTATTAAATAACAACATACAAATACTCCCAGGATAGTGTGTAGGATATTATAATAAACACAAAGGCATATTTAGGACACAAATATTTGTACCTCTACTGTAAATTGAAACTCTAGTCTAAATTATAACCTGGTTTTTGTTAAAGAATATTAAGAATCACTTTAAAAATGATTCTTTCAAGATGATCTTAGAAGGCAGTCATTATTCTCCAACTCTGCAAGTAAGCAGTCTGGTTCTCAAAGTTCACAAGGCTCTCTTAGTGGAATTGTGTGCCTCCAAACACAGGAAGTGTAAAGTGCACTAGCTGGTCCATGAAGACGAAAAGTCAATTTCACATCACAGCAAGAAAGTCATTTTCCAAGAAGTTATACAAGTCAACAAACAGCAATATATGAGCCTTTTCCAGGGTATGGTATTGGCCTTGTCCCAGGAAATAACTCTTGAATTTAAGGAGGGAAACTGCCCAGAGAATTGAGATGAAGTCACCTGTCTCGAGATTGACAAGACCAGTAACAAAATGTTGAAGCCAAGTTCTGAAGTTTTGCAAGGTTAACAGAAATGTCTGTAAAGATTGCACATGGCAGGTCCCTGAATGCTATAACTTCTTCAGAATGCCTAAAAGTCCTGTCAATTATAAGCTAGTGAGGTTGACTTCTATCATAAACTGTAGGATGGAAATGAGAAAGTTCTTTACAAGCCTGATATTAAATATGACTTGTCAAATCCTTTGTGTCCAGAGCTTGCCAATGCCAGTGGGCTCCCTGTTGCATGCCGTGTGTGCTTGATGAGGCTACAGGACAGAAATGTGAAGGACCCACGGTAGAAAGCTCCAATAGAACATTTTGAATAGTTTCTTGCTTCCTTTCACATTTCTTCTGGTGAAAGAAGGCTTGCTTTCCTTCTGCCCTGCTCAGCTGTTTGGTTCTCCCAGTGCTGACCTACCCTAGACTCCATCACTGGCATATAGCCTAGTCCAACCAATCCATGAATGCCATCTCCCTAGCAACAGTGAGTGCTTTGGTCCATTTTGTTCACATGACAAGTCCTCCTGGTAAAGTCAATCCTAAGGCTTGTTCTGGAACTACTGAGAAAGAGGGTCTGCCTTACCTCTGGGATTCCTGCAGCACAACCAGGGTCTTGCGAGGGCCAGTAGGAAAAAGATCCCTATGGGTAAAGGTAACAGAGAGAAGCAACTGAGAGATGGATCAGGCGGGACCGAGGTCAGCTTCACAGCTCCCCAATGCTGCCCTAATTGAAGTTAGATCTACTGCTGAGTCTTTGCTATGAGACCGTAATTTTTCTTTTTGCTAACCTGATTTGAGCCTGCCTAGTGTCATTGCATACTTCCTGCTCCCTGAACAGCACCTCCCCCTCTTACAAATCTTTGGGCTCATCTTTGCTCTGGCCTTGGAACAAGCATGCTCTTTCTTCAACTACATGTTAAGTTAGCAGTGCTTCAAAATGTCTAATGACTTCACTCCACACTCTGCTGATCCCACCCTGGACTGTTGTTTCTAATAACTGGGTTTCTGCCTTGTAAATCCATGTTCTCTGGCTGTCTGGACTGGATTACTGTCAGACTTCCCTTGTGCTTAAATGGTCGCTCTCATGAAACTTCCACACATATACAATCCAGCCAGCCGTCTGTGATTCTAGGTTACCTAGAATTGTGTCTACCTAGAACATAAAAGAGATCTGTTAAATACCCATTCAGTGTAATAGCTATCTAATTATTTGTAGAAGATGATGTGGTTGTCCTCCCCAAAGCCCTTACCCAGTTGGTTCATACATCCCCAGCTGTCAGCATTGGCTGCTTATGGCTCAGAACCTCTTCAAAAACATTGCACTGGCCGAACTGTGAGAATATACTCTTCTGCAGACCCATGGAGCCCACATTTGCTCTGTATCAGGGAGCAGCTCAGAAGCAGTGATTGATTGGCCGCACCTTCACTTTGGGTAAGACGAGGTCCCAGGCAATTCACACCTGAGAGTTCATAGTAGAACCAGGCTGAGGCCAGCCTTGCCAGAAGCCTGCCTTTCTCTCCTGTCTTCTTTCCTTGGCCTACCCTACATCTCTTCCCCTCTTTTCAGCATGCCCTCAAGAAATCATTTGCATATGAACTTCTTAGACTCACTCCAAAACACAGACCTAATAAAACTCATTAATACTGCCATCACACAGAGCAAGGCGCGCCCTCATCACGTGCCCGTGTCTGTGGAGAAAAAAAACATTGAGTGGACAAGAGTGGTTGGGAAGCTGGGAGGGAAATACTTTAATTTGTTCACTGTACCTTCAATACATGCACTTCCAGAATGCCATGGTTCATCATCACTGCAAGATACATCAGCATCTGTTTCCTTTATGTGATGGTCATGTTTGGGCCCCAGAAGTTCGCATCAGTGAGTCAGTGCAGGACTGACTGCATGAGCTGGGAGAGGCTGACAAAGTATTAACAGAAAGAGGAAGGAAAAGAATCATCCCTAAGCACTTACATTCTCTGGAATGTTCTGACAGAGAAGGAATTTCAGAGACTAATTCCAAAATGGAATTGAGGAGTGAAAGCTTTGAAATGGGGTGAGATAAATGGAGGATACAATAAATAGTACATCAACCAGTTGGAAGGTATCTGGATATATTTATGGACCACTGCTATGGATAATCTTACTATTCATGACGTTACTGTGAGAGTCTCATCCAAAAGCTGTGTATCAGAGGGAAGAATATTCATAGCCAATGCCTCAATCAAAGTACCTAGGACTTCACAAGAAAACCTACAAAATTTGTGATTTTTCCTTTTGAAATAGTTTAAAATGAACATTCCTAGATAGCTTTAGCTGTCAACTTGACATACCTGGGTGGAGGGAATCTCAGTTGAGGAATTTCCTCCATTGTGCTGGCCTGTGGCCATGTCTATGGGACATTTTCTTGATTTTTGAGTGATGTGGGAGAACTCAGCCCATTGTGGGTGGTGCCACCCCTGGGCAGGTGGTCCTGTATTATATAAGAAAGCACGATGAGCATGGGCCAAAGAAGCAAACCAGTAACCATGTTCCTCCATGGCCTGTGCTTTAGCTCCTGCCTCCAGATTCCTGCCCTGAGTTCCTGCCATGGCTTGCTTCCCTTGATGATGGACTGTTCTTGCAAGCCAAATAAGTCCTTCCCTCCCAAAGTTGGTTTTGGTCAGTATTTTCGTCTTAGAGAAGATAACTAGAACAGAAATGCAAATAAATAAATTTTAATTATATAAATGAGGAAGAGCAGATCTTTGAAGCTGTATCCGTCAAATATTGCTTAAAAAAATAGACTATCCAGAGGAAAGGGCTGACTTCCTTATACCTAGCCTGGAAATGGAGGTGAAATGTCTACATGTTTGAGAGAAGTGTCCACAGCAACTCCATGCTTCTCCTGGGAGGTAAAGCCTTTCCATGGCCTTAATTTGTATAATGAGGTTCTCTATAATAAATCACCAACATTCCAAGCGCCACTGATAAAAACTTGATAAGCACCAGGGAGAGCAGCTGGTTTCAAAAACAGCACACAGTAGAAATCTCAAGACATTTCTTTGTACTTGAGGCTTGCTCACTGTCTGCTACAGTAAAATGAGCGTTTAAAAAACTATCCTTCCCTAACCATTTACCCTTATGGGGCTCCAGGCTTCTCATCCATAAAGTGGTGCTGATTGTGGCCACCATGATCTGCTTCATGGAATTACATTGAAAAGGAAAATTCACAAGAGTTGGTTCAGAGGGCTGTTTTACTTTTTGTTTGTGTTGTTCTTGTTGTTGTTGGTTTTGTTGTTGTTGTTGCTTGGCAATTCCCAGGCACCATGAAAAGTATCTCTAAAAGGAAAACCCTCTGTGATGGTTGGATTTAATGGCAACATGCCCGAAATTAGAATCACCAGAGTGGGAAGCCTCAGCTGAAGAATCGTTCTGACTGCCTTAGAAATGGGACGACCCACCCCAAATACGGTCAGCACCTTCTGGTAACAGCCCAGATAAAAAGGGGTGTGGCAGGAGGAAGATGACTCTCCTTAGTGTGATTGGCCCTCCCTCTCACCGCCAGGTTGATTGATCCCGTTGCTGCTGCTGCTGATTCCTTTGCTGACATCAGAGTCAGTGTTTCTGGGCTTCTGTCATTGACTGAGGACCAGCAGCTCTTCAGATTTCCTATACCAGATTGGGACTGCTGAGGCACCCTTTCTGAGAACCTTGACTAATGTACCCCAGTACCGGGATGTTAATTACTTTTCATTGGTTGAGCATGAAAGGGAAGTCCAAATAGCACACACATGCACATTATACAAGAGAAAGGGGGAAATGTTTGACATGAGAAAGCACATTAACCTGTGGTGATCTCTGTGGTGTGTGCTTCGCACTCCTTCCTCAAGATTGGGAGCGAACATTTGCTGAGGAAGCAGAAGGATGTGACCTGCCCACAGCAGTACACAGCTTTATGGGATTTTAAATCATCCAAATATAAAAATCAAAAAACAAAGTTGGGAGCTTGTCAAATCTAGTCTAACTAAAGCAGCAAATGTGCTAAGGAGCTAATGTGTTTCTAAGTGAGATAACTCAGGACCTGCTGGCTGCAAGGCATGCTGGGAGCTTGCTGACATAGGCTGGGGGAAAGAAGAATAAAGGTGAAATTTTGGGATGAAAAGTGAGCAGCTTGAAATTCTTGAAGGAAAGGATTCCAGTCTTACAAAATAAAGCATTCAAGGAATAGTGGGTCTACGTATCATAACCAAGAAGTACAAGCTTAGTGCTGGGGAGATAGCTCAATTAGTAATACTTGCTTTCCAAGCATGAGATCCCGAGTTTGATCCCCAGAACCCACATATATAAAAAAAGAAAAAGAACAACAAAAACAGGTATAGTGGCACATACTTATAATCCTAGCGCTGGGGAGATGAAATGGAGACAGGCAGACTCACAGGGATTGCTGTCCACACAGCCTACCTACTCAGCAAGTTCCAGGCCAGCTAGAGACCCTGTCTCAAAATAGAGGTAGAACAAGACCCAAGGTTGGCTTCTGGCCCTCACATGCACACACACATACACCAACACTAGCACAAACACTCACATCCACATGAATACACACACATACAGAGGGAGATGAGAGAGAGAAAGGTAGAACAAGACCCAAGGTTGGCTTCTGGCCCTCACACTCACATCCACATGAATACACACACATACAGAGGGAGATGAGAGAGAGAGAGAGAGAGAGAGAGAGAGAGAGAGAGTCCAAAAGTTGGGAGTGCAGAATGGGAAGCAATGGGCATTTCCTGTGGGAAGGGACCCCTCACCAGTGTTTGGCTGCTTGGTGAGGGCTACAAGTTCTGTCTGGGGTACTGTAAATAGCCATGAACCAAACTCAATCTCAGTATCTCAGAAACAAAAGGGAAAGAAAAATTAATGATAGGACATTCTGATGCAATAACAATTGATATAGTTTATTGATCCTCTGTTCTGGGACATCCTCTGTTTTAGACATTGTTTGATACTACCACACAGTAGTGGACCTTTACACAATCCTTTGACTACCAGGCCCCTGCCAGTATCTCTCACTTTATTTAAGCTAACACCTATGGAACAATCAGTACATTCTAGGAATATTATTTACAGTTTTATATAAATTGCTTCATGAGCTACATGAGCACGTGCTTGATTCTTAGAACATGTTTTACAGCTCTCCCAGCAACAGATTATTGGAGTAAGTATTGGACTCAAATTGCTCTGATAATAATGCTTTTCCTTTTATTTTTGTTCTGAATGTATTATTCCCACCTCATCTCGTCTTTTGGAAAGAGGAGATACAAATTAGGGAGTGAGTATGACACTCAGGATTGAGAAGTAACTGCATCTGCCTCCATAAGAATACTCATCACACATGCAGTTCTATAAACACTGGTTTGGGTTCTGCTTGGGACACACTTAAGACATAGCATTAGTTTAAAGTCCATCAACAACTGTCTATCGCCTCCAGATAAAACTCAAGCATTTTCTGAAGCCAGGCGTGGTGGCACACGCCTTTAATCACAGCACTCGGGAGGCAGAGGCAGGCGGATCATTGTGAGTTCAAGGCTAACCTGCTCTACATAGTGAGTTCAGGTCAGCTGGGACTACAGGGAGACCCTGTCTTCAAAAGACAAAACAAAACAAAACAAAAAAAAAAAAAAAAACTCAAGCATTTTCTATAACACACAGGTCCTCCCCAACCTGCCCAACCGCACCTCTCTCACCTCATCACAAGCCACAGCCTCTCATTGCTCTGTATCAGAAGCATCCATTTCCTTTAATTCTGACTTGCCAACTATGTTCTTACTTCATGGAGAGTGCATTGTTTTTGCTCCCACTTGGAACAATCAGATCCCACATTTTCAGGTGTATGAATCTATTTCAAACAGTATCTGTTAAAGAGTCATTCCTGTCCCCTCAGTATGAAGTAGCTGACTGTAGCCTTAGCACTGGCTACAAAATCCCCATTTTCTATGACTTCCACAGCTGTTGTCATCTTAATGATGGAGTGTCTGTGTGTTTTCTCTTATGATCTTACTCTTTCTAAGTTTAAGCAGTAGCAGAGGCCATGTCAGTGTTGTTCGCTGCTGTGCCTCACGACAAATACAGTAGGCTTTCAATAAATAAATACATGTGAACTTGATGGTAAATGGAAGTTTCAGCGCTGGTTGACCTTTACTATTAGGATGATCTTGGGGAAAAATCATTCATTTTCTCTGTTTCAGTTTCTTTATCCATAAAAATTAAGGACTCCAGAAAACAACCTCATCTAACTTCAAAATGGTATGTTTCCACAATGTTGGGTCTTTGGCGGATATTATAATGAAGAGAATTTACCTTGGAATAACTTCTTAAATGAAAGATCTTACAAATACTAAAGTCACACATAGCCAAGGTCAAGATTGATCAGTGTGAACCCAGTTAAGTGTGTGGTTAGTTTGAGTAGACATGAAACCCATCCATTCACTATATATCAGGCAAGGGCTTTCTAGAATGTCTATCCTGTCCACATTACAGCCTCAAATTGCATCATGAAATTCATGTATCTGTATGATCTTCTCCTGAATTATCTCTGCTGGCCAGCTACATGGAGAGAAGGAGTCTGAGTTCATCAAACATTAGTGATGGCCTCAGCTCTCTGTCCCATGGCCCTGGCTCAGCAGCTTTCTGAGGTAAAGAGGATTAAAGTTTGAGGCTCACAGGGGTCCCATTTATCCTTCACTGTCCTTCGAAAGCAGTCAGCTGGGCATTTGGAGAAAATAGCTATCAATGTCATACTCCTCTCCATCATTTATCAGACACAGTATTACAGATTAATGAACACAGCCAAGGTAGTCCTGACCTTTAGTGCATGTGTTTCCTCATGCAATTTGCTTACTCTCTTTAAGTCCAGTTTGATAATTCTGCATTATATTTTTCTTGTACCATTTGAAATTATTTATTCATTGCATTCTTGTTCCCGTGTTACAGTGGAGATGCCTAACCTGAGATAATTTGTATTTGTTCATGGACAATGTACTCTTTGCCCTTGGAAGCTTTGTAAGAAGCAAGAGAGCTTAGTACATAAGATTTGGGGCTCGATAACAAGACACGGCCGACTTCTATTCCCAAATTCTCAATTTTCAGGCCAAGACATCTTAAGCAAGTGACTTAAACTCCCTGTCATTCAGCATCTTCATGTGTAAAATGGGGATAATAAGAGCCCTGCTCATTAGGGTGCTGTAAGAGCTAATAAACTCATACCTGTGAAGTACTCCAGACAGTGTCTTCTAGAGATCACAGTTAGATATATGTTGTCTGTGGCCATCTTTGCATTCTCTCTCTCTCTCTCTCTCTCTCTCTCTCTCTCTCCCTCTCTCCCTCTCCCTCTCCCTCTCCCTCTCCCTCTTTCCCCCTCCCTCGAAGCCTTCCAGCCAAGATTTCTTTTTAATCATTGTTTAAGACCAGAACATTTCAAGCTATTATTATTTCATCTCTTCTCTCTGTTCTAGTTATTTTTGCCTTTTCTTTTGGAGCTGTAGTATAAGATTACCAACATTTCTCCAGCTCTTTATTCCCTTCTGGGAGGGTCCTTCCAGCTGGCCCTCTACCTAATTTGTTCTTAGACTATAGGCATTCTGCCATGTCATCCATCTATTGTTCTTTATTTTAACATCCTATTCTTCCCACCATGCATTTCAATTTGATTCTGTTTTATTAACTTTTGTTCCTGCTTTCTATTACCAATATCCTTTCTTAGCTCTGCAACAAATTTTTTGTGCTTATCTTGAATTTATGACCTATCTAAGCCATTAATTTTTATTCTTATATGAGAACTGAATCTGAGTCTTGTCTTTCTTTCATAATAACTGTGTCCCTCAGATACGTGGCTAGTTTCCCTGGTGACATTATTTTCCCCCAGAGAGTATCAGGTATGGGTTCATGTCACTTACAGGAAGCATAGTTTATGTTTGGTCACACTACCCACTGCAATGGGTGATACATAATATCAGTGTATTTTGCACTACTGAATTTTGATTCTTAGCGCCATTTTCTCTGTCAATCATTGAGTAACCTAGTGGCATCATCTTTCTCCTTAGAGACTATAATTTCCAGGCCACCATAAGTCTAGGTTATTGTGATGTAAAATGAAATCTCTGCAAGAGGCCCGTGACCATGGACACACTCTTTCTTTCTGGATCTATGCATTCTGACTGTGGAAAAGGCAGGGATATATAATTGTCTGGGATACAAAACATTTACTTATAAAATTATATATTCTCCTATATTACAGAACTCCAAATTTCAAGGTGTTGTCTCTTAACTGTACATACATCTTCAGTATGTACATTTCACATTTAAATCAAGTCAGGGACTTTTGGGCTGATGCTAGATGTAGTATACTTGGTTATTCCATGGACATAAGGCTGTTGTTGCACACCTTTTGCTGGGGAATGTGTTCCTTGTCTTGAAGCAATAGTGTGGATAACAACATGATTGTGAGCAAGGTCTGCTGTCTGTGTAAGGATGGTAATGCAAGAAATAGCATGAGAAGAATGGAAAACTTAGTCCCAGAATATGTAGCTATTCAGGCAAGAATGACCTTGATGATGGAAGAGATCCAGTATAACAGTATACCACAGAGTGGCTGACTGACCCTTTGGGGATCTGCAGCATTGGAAGTTTATTGATGCTCTGTTCACTTGCAGTATCAGGAGCCTAGCATCAGTCATTCTTAATAATATGAGGTCAGTTGCTAAGCCAAAATATCAAGGGGAGAGAAGCAATGTAACAGGAGTTGGTATTTAATAATGGACCCTTGTGTGTTGAAAGATACTCAACACATGACCAAAAGCTCAACCCACATGGTCACAGGCAGCCATTCTCTATAAAGACCCAGGAGCGAGCCAAGGCACATTTCAGAAAAGAAGGGTTACCTGAACAAGAAGGGATACATTTACACCAAAATCTTAGAAGTATGAACTGTGATTCTTCTGTTGTTGCTGCCTAGAGGCTTCTGACAGTCTCCCCATTTCCATGGACATGAGTATCATCCATCTGATGGATTATGAGACCCCAGAGATAGAGAAGCTTGTACTGTGAGCTTCCTGCACCATCCTTTCTTGCTCTGGTCTGACAGTTCTGATGACTCTGTGGAAAGGTTGAGTGGCATGCTCAGATGTGTCATGTGTTGCTTTCAATTCCCAATGCAATATTTTTAACATTTTAAAAATATTTTATTTATTATTTTTATTTTATGTGTATGAGTGTATTGCTCGCATGTATGTGAGTGCACCCGTGGTGTGCAATGCTGTGGAGGTCAGAAGAGGGCTTCGGATTCCCCAGAACTGGAGTTAAGGACAGTTCGTACCTGCCATGTGGGTGGTGGGAATCGAACCCGGGTCCTCTGCAAAAGCAGTTGGTTAAGCCATCTCTCCAGCCCATATTTTTAACATTTTTTAAGTACACACATGTCCTGTTTTATTGAGCCTACTTTATATGCCCTAAGATGTATTTTTATTAGGTCTTTGAGAATTTCATACTACTCTGATCATATTTACCCTGCTGCCCCCAACTCCTCCCAGGTCCACTCTCCTTCCTACCCAGCCAAATTTGTGCCCTTTAACAAAAAACCACCAAGTCCAGTTTGTGCTGTCCGCATACTCTTGGTTGTGTGGCCATCCACTGGAGTGTGGTCGACCTACCAGGGGCCACATCCTTAAAGAAGTCTGACTCTCCCGCTCCCAGCATCTATCCATTGCCAATAGGTCCTCAACCGTGGTGGGACATCACGTCCACCTCTACTACCCATGCTGAGATTTTCTTTTTGCTTGATTTTTCTCAAGTCTTTGCATGCTGTCACAGCTGCTGTGAATCATGTATGTCGCTGCCCTGTTGTGTCTGGAAAACACTATTTCCTGGTGGTTATCTACCATCTCTGGTTCTTACAGTCTTTCCACCCCCTCTTCTGCAATGATTCCTGAGCCTTGGGAAGAAAGAGTGTGACACAGGTGTTCCATTTAGGGACGAGCATTTTGCAGTCTCTTATTCTCTGACCAGTGTGGGTCTCTGTGTTAACTGCAATTTATTGCCACAATAAGCTTCTCTTATGGCAGTTGATCCATGCACTAATCTATGTTTATTTTAAAAATTCAGTAGGTTATTCTATATTTTGGAGACCTTTTTGAGGTCTCCCTGTAACCCCAGCTGGCCTGGAACTCACTGTGTAGACCAGACTGACTTCGATCTCACAGAGAGATCCCTGTCTCTGCCTCCCATGTGCTGGGCTACTATATTTTTAGTATAGCATTTTACTAATTCTTTGAGAATTTCATACATTCATACAATGTATTTTGATATTTACTCCTCACTCTAATTCCTCCCAGATCTCCCCACTGCCTCCTAATTTCATGTCCTTTTTTAATAACCCACTGAATCCTGTTTGTGTTGCTCTTCGGTGTTTGATCATCCACTGGAGCGTGGTGGACCTACCAGAGACCACACCGGTAAAGAAAACTGACTCTCACTCTCCCAGTAGCCATCAACTGTCAATAGTTCCTTAGCTAGAGGTACAGGAGGCCCTTCCCTCTCTCCATGATGGAATGTTGACTGGCTTGACTTTGTGCAAGACTTGTGTAGAGAATCACAGCTGCTGTGAGTTCAAGAGTGCAGTGGTCTTGACATGCCCAACAGATATTTATTTGCTCAGGTCCTCCCCAGAACCTTTCTGCACCCTCTTCCACAATGGTCTCTGAACACTGGGAGAGAGGCTGTGATATAGATATACCATTTGTGGTTGAGCATGCCACAGAAGTTTATTCTTTGCACGTGGATCAATTGTGAGTTTCTCTGTTAACTGCCATTCACGGAATAAAGAAACTTCTCTGATGGGAAATCTGAGCGTTTCACTGATCTATGGTTATACAGGTACACGGTATTAATATACCATATATATTTTTTTCCTTTTTCAAGGTAGGTGCAATAATGTCTTTCACCTTAGAGGAAATACCTCAACAATTGCAAGAAACTTCATTGATGTAGAACATCCATTTGGTAGTTTATCTCCTACCCTGTAATTCATTTTCATAAGACATCCAAAATACTCCTCTGTCTGCACAGATGTAGTCAGTACAATGTCAACAATGTATCAAACCAGTGTTGTAGCATAAGAGATGTCAAGGCATCAAGCGCCCTGTGTGTTTTGCAATGACAGAGAGCAAGAGGATTGATGTTGCCCCGTGGCGCATCTATCATAGGTCAATGCTGGGCCACAAGCTATTGCTCATGGTCTTGCAAACTGATAGAGAAATTCTAAGTCACTGGCGGTCATGTTAACTCCTCCATTAAACATACTGCACCTGGAACAGAAATGGCCATCAAAGCCCAATCTAATTAATTTTATGATTGTCCACAGACATACTCCAATATTCATCTGACTTTTGAACAGACCAAGCTGAATTGGGGTGAACAGTGATAAAAATCACCATTTCTATGGATTTCAAGACTTCGATGGTGACAGTGAACCCTGATATTCCCCCCAGTGATAAAGTGTTCCTCTGGTTTGCAATCTTGGTACAATGAGAGCAGAAATTCCAAGATCCCTACTTGGTACTTCCAACCAGAAGGAGTCTTATACCTTGGGTCAGAGATCAGTACAGTCTTCAGGTTGCCAATATATCTACTCTAGTTATACTGGAAAGCTTAAAGGATAATCACAGAGTAGGTCCTTGGACTACTGAGGCCCACTGTAAGGTGTGTGTGAGCTAAGACTTTACATATCACCTGACCACTAAAAATACTTTGACTAATGGGTTACCATGGCACTTGGGGTCACCTTAAATGAGTGTGAATTCCAAATAGTGGCATATGAGGCGTTAAACAAGATTTTGTGAGGTATTTGCTCCAATTCTTGAGATGATACTTAGGAACACACAGGTCAGAACAGAGAACACTTGCAAGACCAGGGTCACCACAGCTACCCAGACACCAAGGAAAGTTGGTGTACAGAGAAGATTGACAATACATTAATCAGCTAGAGCCCCACATGCATAGAAAGGCCCAAAGGCTCTCTTTTTAAATATTTTACTGAATTTTTTAGAATTTCCTACAATGTATTTTTATAATATTCAGATCCCCTCCACCTATCTGCATCCCCTTACTACCCCTCCTCCCACCTGATTTCATGTCTATTATTATTATTACTATTATTATTGTTATTGTCTATTGAGTCTAAGTTGTGTCCCCAAATGTCCCTCAGTGTGGGTCCATCCCCTGGAACCTGGTCAACCCTCTTTAACTCTTCCAGACTTGGACTTTTCAGTGACATTGACTTGGATTTAGATCTGTTTGTCATTCTATTAACATGGTAGTCAAGTGTATTAGGTACTTTTCTGTTGCTGTGATAAAATACCATGACCAGAGAAGAAAGCGTTCACTTCAGCTTGTGGTTTCAGAGGGAAAACCCGTAATGCTGGGGGAGGCACAGCAACAGGTGACCGGAGCAGGAAACCCAGGGATTACATCTTCAATTGCAAACTCGAAGCGTTGAGAGCGAACTGAAGTGGGGAGAGTATATAAACATTCCAAGACCACCCCCAGTGATATGCCTCCTCCAGCAAGCACAGCTCCTAAACTTCCTAGTCAGCACCACCAACTGGGGACAAGTGTCCAGATTCTTGTGCTTATGGGGTACATCTCTCACCACTATGCCAAGTAATATAACTGCCATTTCTTCACTACAGGTTAGAGTCTTCTGGTAGCACCATAAATGCAGATGATCTGGGCACACCATACACCCAGCTTCTACTATAAGCCAGTTGCTGTTTGAGAGAAGCCAGTGCAACCCCTAAGGAAAACACAAACACACAACAGACCTACAATTATAGTAAGGTGGCGAGGTCTGTGGTAAGGGTACATGTGACTGCTTCATGAGAGTGGGATCACGATTGGCTTCTTCATATTGCTGCATTGCAATCTCTTTTCACATTGATCTCTCAGGCTGAAAATCAATTGCTAACTCAAGCTTTCAATAATCACAGCACAATGCTATTATAGCAGCAATTGTAGGAATGCAAGATTCAACTCAGAACCTTGCTCACGTGTCATTTCTTTTGTGGTTCACACGAAGGACTCTGGCCAACAGTCAAAGAATTGAGTTCCCTTTTCCTCTGTATCCCAAAGACCTTCCTCTAATTTTAGCTTCTGTCACAGACTCCCTAACTCTAGTGGGCTAGAGTCTGAGATTCACTGGGCTCCTGCAGCCTGGGTCTGTAGACCCTGGAAAGAATAGGCAGGAACAGAGCCTGATACACTGTGACTATGAGGGGCTGCACCAGATGTAGTGGTCACTAAGGTCATTACATACAGAGTTGTCCTGGTTTGCTTCTCTATTGTGATGAAAACACTTGGACCCAAAACAACAGGAGGAGGAAAGGGTTGACTTACACCTCCATGTCACAGTTCATCTTTGGGAGAAGTCAAAGCAGGAGCTGAAGCAGAGACTATGGAGGAACACTGTTTCGTATCTTGCTCCTGTGGCCTGTGCTCAGCCTGCTTTCTTATACAACCCAGGACCACCTGCCTAAAATGGCGCCACCCTCTGTGGGCTGGGCCCTTCGATATCAATCAACAATCAAGGAAATGCCTTGCAGACATGCCTCCAAGCCAATCTGATGGAAGAAATTCCTCAACTGAAATTCCCCCTTCCCAGTGTCACACTGACAACCAAAGCTAACTATGAAAAAAGCGTTTAAGGGATCTCCAGTGATGAGAAATTAACATGATCTAGGACCATGCTGTATGCTTAGACTCCTCCAGGCCTTGGAAATGTCAGAGATGGGTAAATCGATAGAGCCAGGCAACACTGCTTTGCCCTGGGGGGTAGAGGTAAATATGAGCCTGTCCCTGCCCACAAGTAGTTAATGATCTGGAACTGAAGCAGAGGCAGTGCAAAGGTTTGACACCAGGATGTCGATCTCTTCAAGCCTAGTACGGTGGTGTAGGACATGGAATAGTTACCTCTGCAGAGAGTGGACTCAGGGCATCTGGTATGAGGAGGCAGCACTCCCGTTTGACATCTTGCCTGTGCAGACTTACTTGATCGGATGACTCAGAACCTGGTTGTGCCATCAGACCCTTCCTCTGTGGACATCTATGCCCCCCTCAGGTAAGCACATTTGACCAGGAGCCTTTTAACACCCTCTAAACACATAACACCCTCTAAAAAATGAGGGCTTCAAGAAAAGATTTGGAGGAGCATGACTTTGGGGCATTTTCACACAACTGAACACTTAGTAAGCATGAAGTTGTATTGATCACTAATGACTTCAATTAATCAAGCATGGATTAACTGATGAGGAGCTACTGGAAAAAAATAGCTTTAACATGAGTTCTGCAACAGCTCTTTTCCATAATCTTGTGCATTTGGTGATCTGTCTGAAGACTTTTTCCCAACTCGTTCCAAACCCATCATTCTCAAACCTATTTGTTCTTTAGTGCTCAGCCCAGGTCTTCCACAGGAGCACCCCAAGAGCCTCAAGTAGTTGTATGCTTGGCCCCCTGAACCCCAGAACATCATAAGTAGATCTGCAGGCAAACTGTGCACTTGGTATAAAAACTGTAGAAACAGGGCAGGAGAGATGGCTCAGTGGCTAAGAGCACTGACTCCTTGCAGAGAACCCGGATTTGGTTCCCAACACCCACAGTGCAGCTAGCAACAGTCTGTAACTCCAGTTCCAGTGAATCCAACGCCCTCTTGCTGACCTCCACAGGCATTGTACAATATCAGTGCACTTCCATACATGCAGGCAATACAGTCAGACACATAAAAATTAAAAATAATAAATAAAATATTTTAAAAACTGTAGAAGCAGTGAGACTGGCTCCCTTATGGGGAATCTGGAGGCAGGGACATGCTAGCATTTTATAACAGTGTTTCCCACTGCAAGTGGCTGACAATCCTGGCAGCATTGAGGGCTGTAACAGAGTCCTGACACACAGAGTCACTGCATATATATATATATGGGAGCCCACCATCACCTCTCTCCTGCCCCATCTTATATTTACCAAACCATTCTCCTTACCACAACCAGGAGTAATCATTCTAAAGCACATGTCACATCACGATTCAAGCCCTGTATTTCTTTATCCTCAAGTTCCCTGCCGAGCCAAATAAGGTGCTTTGCAAGTCCAGTATCTTCAGTCTCCAGGAAGGGGGCTTTGCTTGAATCAAATAAACTTCGTACCTTGAACCTAGTATGCTCTCTCAATAGGCACATCCTTGTACAGCCAGTATGACCCAGCTTTGCTCCAGTCCAATCTCGGTGGTTATTTGCCCTCTGTGAGTCAGTCAGCCAGATACCAGTACCATACTCCCACAGTGCTGTGTGGGCCTCCTGCTTAGCTCCTCTAATAGTCTCTCCATCGTCAACACAGTGAGCACATCATCATTGTCATCTGCATCCATCCCCTCCATCCAGCTCTGGCTCTTGCCTAGATATTGCAAGTATGCAGTATTCACTGCTGACTGATCCAGATGGATGGAGACAGGGGGACAAGGGGAACAGACTACTGATAGTGTGTTGCTTTTCTCCTAAAACACTACCAGGTCTTGTTTTTGTTTTCCTCTTCCCCCCATTTCCTTCCCTCCCTCCCTCCCTCCCTCCCTCCTTCCCTCCCTCTGTCCCTCTCTTCCTTAATCTAAAAATTAAAGGGGTCTGAGGGGTATGGCTTGAGTTAGAGGGATCTTGTTATTAGAAGACAAAAGATCTAGATTTCAGTCCTGTTTGCATAACTGCCTTCTGTCTTAAGCCCCTCGCAGATACTTTTAAACATACAATGATCCTGAAATACAGTGAGGAAAGGACAACATTAATGCTTAACTCAGCTTTGCCTCCCCTACCACAACAGGTACAGGCTCCACTACCTGTTTATTGAATGAGTTAATGAATAAATTAGTGAACAAGCAGATAAAAATGGATTCCCTCAAGCCTGAAGGGAAACTTTCCGAGACCAGATTTAAACGTTCCCTTAGTTGTGTGGGGAAAGACAGGTGCTGTTGGACTCAGAGGCTGCATCAATTTAATCTTTCCCCAAGAGTGGCCAAAGTGGGAGAAGCCAAAAGGCACTATTCACAGAGGGAGCCCAGATTCTTCTCTGACACCGTCACTGCAAACCCAGAGCCAGTTGGAAGTCCCACTGGCTGCCCCATCAGCCCTGGGGTTAGTATTCTAATAAAGTGGCATCAAGAAAGTTCATGTTCTCCATTCATAAAAGCATCTCACTGCCCTCCACAGGGATGATCTAACAAGCCCAGTTATGGGGAGATGAGGTACTAATGGAGTCCTGATTGCCAGAACTACTTTTAGGAACCCATACCTGGGACAGGAAGCTCTAGAAGGCTTCATGCACATATGAACTTGGTACTGAGATAGCTATGGTGCCATTGGAAGACACTGAACAATTTGGCCAAAGTAGATTAGATACATGTTAAACACAGGGTCTCAGGTTAACGGCTAAGTGAGAGATGTTAGTGCCTGAACCATTCTGCGCCTTAATTTTCTAATTTGCAAAGTAGAGATAAGAAAATGCCCACCTTTTAGGGTTGCTATGGCATGTGAGAACTAAGTAGGGGACATCTGGAAAGCAGAGTCATGTCATGTGCCCCAGCTGCGCTCCTGCAAGTAAAATACAAGTACATGAAAGAGCCAGCCCAGCCCAGAGGAATCACCCAGGTGCATCATGACTCTGGGAGAATTATACTACCACTTTGGTATCTGAAAGACTCCAGAACATCATATCCATGGCAGAGGTCTAAGTATTTCTAGAACGGGCTCTAGCTATGTAAGTCAATGGACTGATACCAGCCATGACCATGCAAAGCAATGTGAAGGAACTGTTCTTGAGAACCTGTGTGATCCCTCAGGCCTCCCAGAAGAAACTGAAGGGTCCCTTACATTCAGTAAAGGAGTAACACACCTACTGAAAGAGAGACCTTGGTGTGAGCTCAGCAAGGCAGAGCTGGAAAAGTTCCCATTCCACAGGTGAATGGTTATTCTGAGGCAGGACACCCCAGGGGTCCTTCCAGAACACAGTGGGTGATGATGTCATCTGCAGATGCCTAAAGGATAACAGGACCATGTGAAGTCACTGATGAAACTGAAGTGAGTCCCCCATATCTAATCTCCACCAAGTGCTCCATGAGCCAGCGATTGATTGCTGGTTTAGGGAATATGGAGTGAACAAATGTGGCTAAGACATACTGCAGTCCACAAAAGACATTCCAGTTGAATTACAATGCATTACCACACCTCAGAAGAGTCACTGAAAAGGACTTTAAAAACACCTTCAGCTGTTCCTCATCTAGCGGTAATCAGTTGTCAATATTCCTTTAGATAAGACTGGGGTCTGCTGTTCAATTTCCCAAGTCTATGCTGGGTTACTATCTGGGAGTCCCTTTGGCCACTCTGGCCAAAAACTCAAAAGAAGGTATCTCCCATCTGGCATTGTTGCTTGTTATGTAGCCTTTAGCTATACTTACGGACTCTTATGAAATTATATTAGATAGGCTGACTAGATTCATCAGAAGGGCAAGTAGTGGGGAATGGCTGGGGGTGCCGAC
>NW_008347190.1:382136-397193 GCF_000622305.1 Nannospalax galili
TATATAGAGATTAGAAACGCATGTGCATCTTAGTGTCAATTGTATTAAAAATGAATTTTTCTGTATGAAACTGTGTATTTTAATTAAAAAAATACCTTCATATAGTTAGCAAAGAGGAACAGGTGTCTATAAAAACAAGGGCCAGTTCTACTGAAAATAGGAAGTCATGGGGGGGTGTTGAGACAGGGTCCCCTGTAGCCCCAGCTGGCCTGGAATTCACTATGTAGACCAGGTGGGCCTCGATCTCACAGAGATCCACTGCCTCTGCATCTTAAATGCTAGGACTTAAGGAGTGCGCCATCATACCCAGTCCAGAAGTCATTTCTTTTTCTTTTAATATTTTATTTTTATTTTAGTTCATGTATATGAGTGCTTTGCCTGCATAAATATGCATGCACCACATGTGTGCAATTCCTGCAAAGGGCAGACAAGGATGTTGGATCTACTGAAACTGGAGTTACAGATGGTTGTAAGCCACCATGTGGGTACTGGGAATCAAACCCAGGTCCTCTGGAAGAACAGCAAGTGTTCTTAACCACTGAGGCATCTCTCCAGTCCCCAGAAGTCATGTCTTAAATGTTCATCATGGATGTCAGTGTTGCTAGGTAGAGTGACAAGAGCTACTGCGGCATATGGTGTCATTTGATAATGACACAGAGGAAAAGGGACAGACTCATTACTTAGGGCAGGCCTGGCGCGGGGGAACCTCACTCTTGCTGTCAATGTCAGTAGTACATCACGGCTACTTTAAGAGGCAGGCAGAATGAACCCCACTTCAGAGAGGAGGAAACTAGGGTTCCAAGAGCTAAGTAAGTTGACAAAGGTAACTCTGGGCAGGTGACAGGATGACAGTTTGAGTAAGAAAAAGTCTTCACAGAGCACCTCCCCTCTCTAAGAGTGAAAAGGAGGAGCACAGCCCAGTCTGAATCACTTTACGCAGTACGTGCAACTGACTGAATTAGTGAGAGAGTATTGTTGTGCCTTGGCAGAGAATGGAGCCCTCAAATCACTGTCATCATGTTTGATCATAACTCAGGAGACTGAGGAACTTGAGCTGCAGAGGCCGGTGAAGTCTGGGATGAAGGGAAGCACCGTTGCCTCCAGCATGGATGCTGAGCTGGCAGATCACCTTCCTAGTGCGAGACTGAATTTAGTCCTTCCTTCACTTGCTTGATGCTCAGAAAATTGTACCCTTCCCTTAAAAACTGCCCAGGGGAACAAATGCAATTAATCTCTTGATTAAAGTTATTAAATCAAGTGCCATATGCAATAAAAACATGATAGAAATGAAATGCACAGGAAAATTTGGATCAGGGATGTTCTCGGGTTCTGCCTGAGGAAATCACAGTGGAATCAAAAGACCAAAGAAAAGTCAGACAAGGTCTGAGCCAACCAAGAACCAGGAAGCAGCTGCTGCTCAAAGAAAGGAGTAAGAGTTCTGGAAGTCTAATATCCAGAGAGATGCAGTCTGATCCACAAATTCTACCTTCCTTCCTTCCTTCCTTCCTTCCTTCCTTCCTTCCTTCCTTCCTTCCTTCTTTCCTTCCTTCCTTCCTCCCTCCCTCCCTCCCTCCTTCCTTCTTCCTTCCTTCCTTCCTTCCTTCCTTCCTTCTTTCCTTTCCTTCCTTCCTTCTTCCCTTCCTCCCTTCCTCTCTTCCTCCCTCCCTCTCTCTCTTTCCTCCCTCCCTCCCTCGTGATGTGATGTAGTTGGAGATAAGGACCTGGATGGGCATGACCGTGGAGGCCACAATCTGACCCTTCAGGTACCTCTCATCTACTTACATGGCAGAGTCACTGTCAGAGGTCGAAAGGGTATGGACCAGAGAGAAGGCTGCACCAGGGACACTCATGTAAGGACACAGGAAGATGCCAGATTCCAGGGAGGGTGGCTTAAGGAGCACCTGTGCGGCTGTGGAAGAAGATCTGCTGTTAAGTCGGTCTGTACATGATATTCTGTCATGAAAACTTTATCCTCTCGGTCACCTACCTACCCTTTCACCTACCAAATATTTCTCTATAATCTGTCATCTGTCTACTTAGTACCATTGTGTCTACAGTCTATCAAGTACCTATGTACGTACCTTTTCTTTTTCTCTTTCTTCCTTTCCCTCCTTCCTCCTCCCTTCCTTCCTTCCCTCCCTCCCTCCCTCCTCTTTCCTTCCTTCCTTCCTTCTTTCTTTTTTCTGTTCTTTTTTTAACTTTATTCCAACAAATATTCACTGATCAAGTAACATGTGCTAGATACTTGTAAAAGCTAGACTAGATTAGTAAGCATCAGTCCATGCCAAAATTGGTGGGGGTAGATATCTAAAGCAGCAACCACAGATGAGCACACCATCATATCTCTCATAAGTTAAGTGCAGAAATGACACCATTAAAGAGTATCAGTGAAGTGCATTCCAGGCAGTGCGGCGGGGAATGTTGCTGTAACCTGAGGCATGAGAAACAACAGGAGCTAACCTGAGCAGGAACATAAGAAAGACCGTAAAGGCAGTGGTAACAGGACAGGCAAAAGCCACGCATCAGGCCAGGACAGAGAGAACAGTACAAGATAGAAAGGGTGGACGCAGCAGGAGGCCTTGGCACATGCTAAGAATACAAGCTTTTTAATCCTAAATTAGGAAACAGTTAAAACTTTGGGCTCCAAAATGGGTTGAAGGACTACAGAAGCAAGTGGGTATGTAAGAGGAAGACCAAAAAGATGGGTCAGCCTCAGGTCTCCAGGGAGGGCCAGCATAAGCACATTCTCTGAGACTGAGGGCCGCTTAATGCAGCCGGCATACGGCTTCTTCTCTAAAGGGCATTGGAGCTACAAAGCAAAGCATAGATCGCAACAAGAAGCACACAGAAGGCAACTTTGTGGGAAGCCCAGGATCGATGCAGCAGTTACCAAACGAGAGGTTCGGAGAGCTAGAGAGAAGGCTCAGTGGTTAAGAGCACTGACTGTTCTTGCAGAAGACCCAGGTTTGAATCCCAGCACCCACAAGGCAGCTAACAACCCACCATAACTCCTGTTTCAGGGACTCTGTCACCCTCCTTTGTCCTCCTTGGGCCCTGCACGACAAGGGTGACTTACATACATGCAGACAATACACTCATACACACTAAATAAAAATAAATCGGTCAAAAAAGAAGAAGAGAGACTTTGCCATTCAACAGAACAGCAGAAGAGAGCAACAGTGCCTTAAAGAGTATCAGTGAAGTGTGTTCCAAACAGTGAGGTCCTGTCCTCATCAGCAGTGAAACAAAATGACTATGCCCACACATCACACCCAGCACCCTTATTAATATAGAGAAAGTATTCAGCACAACCTGGAGTTTAGTTCTGATCTTTTCCCAGCATGAATGTCCTGAGGATAGTTAGTCCAGGGGACAAAATAAAACTGAAGCCTCCAGTCTCTCATTGATGACTACCATAAAGTAGGCCAGCACAAAACATCCTTAGTAATCAGGGAAATACAAATCAAAACCACTTCAAGATTTCATCTTACCCCGGTCAGACTGGCTAAGATCAAGAGAACAAATGATACCAAATGCTGGAGAGGATGTGGGGAAAGGGGAATGCTCATTCACTGCTAGTGGGATTGCAAACTCATGAATTCCCTATGGAAAGAAGTGTGGAGAGCTCTTTAAAAAACTAAAAATAAACCTATCATTCACCTGGTTATACTGCTCCTCCTCGGCATACATCCAAAGGACTCATCCTATTGCAGAGACACTTGTAGATCCATGCTTGTTGCTGTTCTTTTCACAATAGTTAAGAGATGGAAGCAACCTAAATGTCCCTCAACTTACAAGTGGATAATGAAAATGTGGTACATTTATACAATGGAGTTTTACTCAGTGGTAAAGAAAGAAGAAATCATGAAATTTGCAGATAAATGGATGGAACTAGAAACTGTTATACTAAGTGAAATAACACAGACTCAGAAAACAAATGATATATATTCTCCTTCATATGTGGATCCTGGCACCAAATCCTTATATGTGAGTATGTATCCTGATGTAACTGCAGGAACCAGGATAATGAAAAGGAACCAGGGAGGTAAAGGAAAAGAAGAAACCTGAAAGAGAACAGTAGGAGGCAGGTGTTACTAAGGGAGAAATGGATAAAACTGGGATATTTAAGTGGGAGGTGGGAGGGAAGTTTATACAAGGAACTTTGGGGAATAAGGGAAGGAAGGCACTTAAGAGAGGTGGGATCACAGGAGACAGGATTATCTAAGGAGAAATGGGGAAAATGGGGACACTTTAAATGGGGAAGTCATGGTGGAAGTGTTAGACAAGGAGAGAGAGAGGAGAGATAAATAATGCCTATTTAGTGTAAAAAAAAAAAACAAGTATTCATATTAGTCCAACAACTTAATGACAAAATACAAATACAGTATCGCTACATGAGTCCCTGTATATAGCTAAAGACCATATAACCAGAAAGAGTGCCAGACAGGAAAAACCTTCCTTTGAGTTGTTGGACAGGGTGTCTAAGAGACTCTCAGATTTACTCAGGATATTGCCACAGCCCTTGATGTTCTCCCAGAACATGAAGGTAAGCCCCTACTGCTAAAGATAGGACAGGACATATTTTGGACACAGGATTTGGAGAAATAGAGCTGTAGCTGACCTGGAAGCCACTTCCCCGAAGGCTGGCTGTCATAGTTTTGGAGAGCACTGTGCAAGCTGCTAGAGGGAGATCATCAATCAGTTGTCCAACCCCAACTTCAAGACTAAATAACCATATCATTGACCTGCACAGCATATGACATTGGTGCAGTAGTGGCATTTTTATCTTGGGGCAATCAACAGCTACCCAATTGAACTAAAAACCTACTCAATGGGCGGAAACTCAAGTGTGGTACTGTAAACATAACCAAATACACATGACTGAGTGGTCATAGATCTTAGCCAAAACCTCAAGACTGTCACATCCTTAGACTAATGTGATTTCTTACTGTATGTAAGATGTGTATCCTTATATTTACAGACAAGTATTCCAGTCACCGCTCCTCAAAGAAGCTTATTTTCAGAGATTATTACATAATACCATAATTGGTCACATACATTGTCTATGACTTGCCCAAGCCTAAGTGGCACATCTACAATGCAACCTCTATACCTAAGTCTCACAGAACATAGAACAAGGGGTAACAAGGGCACTAATGAATATCTCAGTTCTCATTAATGAAGATCCCTCAGGCAGCAGAGGGCCAGGAACACAAAGGGTCACAAATGACCAAAGTGTAGGTACTAAGAGTCTGCAGAATGCTTGTTCTTGGACAGGACCCCTATACTGAACTTCATCCACCCAGGGCTCAGGGACCATCGTAGAAGAGGACGCAAAGACTATAAGAGCCAGGGAGGAGGTGCGTGAACATACGAAAATAGAATCCTACAAGCTCCTGGGACCCTGCCCATATGAACCGCAATAGTATCAACATGCCCAAGACCCATGAAAACTCAAGCAGACAAAAACCAAGCACAGAACTGGGAAAATGGACAGCAGACCCCAATCTAAGCTAAAGAAATATTGGCAACTGATTACTGCTGGGTGAGGAAGAGCTGATCTTCCTAAATCGAGAGACTCTAGATAGGCTGACTAGACCTCAGTAGATGAACTTGCACTGAGGAATGTCTGGGAACACTAACTTGACACAACAGGCCTTAACACAAATGACAGGATGTATGAATTCCATTGGGGGGAAGGCTACGGGAGGGTGCCAGTGGGGAAGGGGATATTAAGATGATCAAGATTGATGTTCTGTATGAAATACACAAAAATTCAATTAAAAAATTTAAGCAATTAAGAGCTATTTAAAAAGATGTTTGAAATACCTTACGTACGGAATGTTGTAAATAAAAAGAATGAAAATAAAATTTAAATATTAAAAAAGAAAAGCGCAGTAAGAGAGAAGAAAGACACAGGAAAGTTAAGTACAGTTTATCTACCAAAAATAGCAGCCAAGGAGCAGGAAGGCCCATGTTCCTGTGACACAGAGCTTCTCCAGCTTTAGTCTTTCAGTCACAATCACCTGGGAGCCTGGTTAAAACTCAAAGAGCCAGGGCTCACTATTCAATCAGCTCAAGCCTGTGCTCTTTGCTAGGGGTCACAGAGCTTGTCAGCAAAGCCAAGTGTCAGACCCACTGCCTAATGTAAGCTCCTCCCCTTCCTCTTTTCTCCAATGCTTACATACACCCAGTGGATATTTTGCTGTGGAAACCAGAAGAAGGTAGTTCACGTAACAGTTGACATAAGGGAGGAACTCAATGCTCAGTACCCTGGTGCTAAAAGTACAAATTCCCAACTTTACTGCCCCAGAATCAACAGGCCTTTAGACAACCACAGTTCAAAGATTCGGCAAGAAGGTCATGTTCACCTCTACCTGAGGCCTCCTGTCCAGCAGTTGGGAAAACATGCAAAATGCCTGCTATATTGTAAGGACTTAGGCAACCTTATGCCTCTGCCCAACTGTCAGTGCACCAAGTGTTCAAGGTGACCTTGCACATCATCTAAAACACTGTTCCACCAAAATGGGCCTCTAAGGGCTAGTGTGCTGCACCCCGTAGCCTCATAGACCCTGAGAAAATGAAGGACTGAGACCTGGATCTAGACAAAGAAGAACTAATCAGACCTGAGATTGGCCTTTAACATTGACACGAGATGCATCTTCTTGATAATTGGGTTGTTTATACATAGTGTCTCCATTCATTCCAGCCTCCCCTGGGTGACATTAGCAGCATTTTAAGCACTTGCTTCAGGACAGCAGATTGCCTCTACATAGAAGCTCTGGAGGTTCTCGGGCGTGCGTCCTATCAGCTGATATGGCTCAAATCCCATCTTTCCTATTTATTCTTAAGTAACTTGAGGAAGTCACTTGCTGGGATCAGTTTCTTCATCTATACAATGAGATGAGAAGAGTAAGTAGTCACATAATTACATAGGTCTGTGGGGTTATTGAAGTAGTACAGTTACATGTGCAATAATCATTACGCATAACAAATGTTGTACAGGGTTCATGCAGGAAATCATCCTTGGGTACCTTGGAGTATGACAACCCTGCTTCTCCATTTGAGCTAATATAGCCCAGTGAGATGGAAAGATTCAGCTTTCATCCCACACTGAACTTTCAGCATTTAGTTCTTGATGAGGAAGCAAGGGGCCCCTGTAGCAACGTGCAGCCAGGCCACATCTCTAGGAAGAGCCATCAATGCCACAAGGAGTCTAATTTGAAGTATTATGAAGGCAAAAGAGGGAAGGAATCTGGGCACCTTGTGACCTTGTAGAAGCGTTCCTTGGATCGACCTGAGTCTGCCCTTTCTAGTGTGCCTCATGTGAACTAGTGTGAATCAGGGCTTCTAGTGACCGCCATTTTACAGAACTGCTTCTTGGCCTGACCTGAAGTTCCCCTCCCTAGGAAATGAGGAACACCAATAACCTTTACTAATAAGGCAGAGTGAGCCTGGATCCTGAAGACTTGCCACCCAGAGCAACTCCCCTGATACAAATGACTTTTGTCACAGAGAAGTCCGTGAACCGCAGTTGCTCCTGTAATACTTTCAATTTGAGAATCCTACCCCTTAAAAAAAAAAAAAACTATATCGAACTTGAGCCTTTAAATACATGCTCATCTTGCTGCTCTCAGTTCACAAAATGCCATTGAAGAAGGAAAGTGGCAGAGTGTGAGGGTAGCAGGTCTCTCCGTAAACAGACAGAGCATAACTCAGCCAAGAGACATAATGGAAGAAATACATTCTAAAATGGACACAGTAACCAAAAACAGGGTTTGAGATGTGTTGGAGTTGGATACTATACTTATAAGCTCAGGTCGGCTCATTCAGATCTTCCCTACCATTTATTTTCTGTGTGGCCCAGGACAAAGAAGTTGATCTTCTATGTTCCTCTTTGTCAAAGAAGGAATAAAACATACCTTTTCAATACAACTGCTACGGGAATTGAATGAGATATGAGATTTTAAACAACTAGCACAGAGCCTAGCACACGGTGAGCACACAATCAGTGTAAACTGTTAATGAGGATTATATCAGCTGGGCATGGTGGCACTCAGCTTTAATCCCAGCAGAGGCAAGCAGATCTCTGTGAGACGAAGGCCAGTCTAGTCTACTTAGTGAGTTCCAATCCAGCTAGGGCTACAGAGACCCTGTCACAAAAACAAACAAACAGAAACATTGTATTGTTTTGTTTTTGTTGTTATCCACCAGTGAAGGAGAAAAACACAAACAGACCATGAGAATGGATATGCCAAGGCAAAAGAGCAAAATAACAGGAGTTCTAGAGCAGGTGACGACCATGGGGCATTTGATTTGAAGGACCTTCACCAAAGACTGGAGCCGACAAGACGAGGGAAAAAGGAAAGAAAAAAAGACAATGAAAAACATAAGGAATCACCAACACAAAACCAGGAGTCAAGGAGGGAAGGAGAGCCAGGCAGAGGGATGTATCTCCTGAAGACCCTCAAGTTGCAGGCTGAGGAGACGCTCAGTTGATAAAGTGCTTGCTGTGAAAGCAGAGAACCTAAGTTTGATCCCCAGACTCCACGTTAAAAATTTGTAACACTGAGTTTGGTAGTATGCACATGTAATCCAGCTCTGTGGAGATGGAGACAGGATGGTCCCTGAGGCTTGCTGGCCAGCCAGCCTATAAGTACTTGAGGAGTTCCAGGCCAGTGAGAGACTCTATCTCAATAAAACAAGGTGGACAGTGTCTCGGGAATGACATCTGAGGTTGTCCTCTGACCTCCACTCACACATGTGCACATACACATGTGCACACACACACACACACACACACACACACAACTGAAGGCCTGCAATTTAGGAGAATTTTCCATTTTCTAGGACTGACTTGGGCTCCACAAGGAGAATGAAGACATCACATTCTTTCAGGGATTTGGGAAGACCACAGTGACACAGGGACACTTGACAAGAGGCTGCATCACAGAGCCCAGGCCAGTGAGGCAGGACTTCATCCTCTCAGCACCGAGGAACCCCCAGAGGCTCTAGGGTTTGCCTTTCTTATGAAAACAAAGGTTGACCTCATCAAACGTGAACCCATTATCAGATGACAGTACAAAGGACACACAGGAGATGGGAGAGGATGGTTTGAAAGGTGGTAAGATCACAAGAAAAAGTGTGGTAAGATCTTGAACAGACCAGAGCAAAGGGAAACCAGGGGATTAAAGAGGAGCAGAGGTGATACAGTGAGCAGGTCAGGAGGACGGAGCCCACTGACCAGGATGGCAGGGTACCACTCCCTGAGACAGAAAGTCAGGAAGAAAAGAAACACGTACTTCCAAAGTTTGGGGGGCTCCAATCCTTATTGACCAGGTCAGGTGTGCTGGGCCTGGGATCCATCGAGAAGAGAGGCTATGACGTAACCGCCTGGGGTGTCTGATGCATGGATCTGCAAATCATCAAACTTGGCCACCCAAGACTTGCCTTCCCACAAGTGCCCTGACTTTTTGTCATGAGGATCCATTTTTCAAGATCACAGAAATTCAACCTAGGCGCCTCTTTCCCTAGGAGTTATTCCTAAAATCCTGACCCTACAAAGGTCTCTTCATCTTTCCCTTTGGGCCCTTGCTCTTGGGGGTGAGTCTATGCTGTCCCCAAGCTTTGTGGGAACATGAGGACGCTGGGGAGCTGTCTTGCTCCATCTGTCTTGACACCCACTTCAGTCATTTCCATTCTGCTGTGTGCTCTAACAAGGTAGGAATTCCACACTGCTGAGCTGGCCCAGGGAATGTGTGACAGCTTTTTGCAATTTGTGCAGATGCTTGTTCACCACCTCCTCCAGGTCTAAAGACCTGGAGTGGTTGCTTTCACAAACACAGGGTGGCATCTTGCTTTACCATTCCCCCATTGCAGGGATAAGGCTGGGCTTTTAGAGGTTTTCAAACTCCCTGAGCATTTTGATCACATGGCCAAGGGAAGTCTGTCCATAGTCCACCGCACACTGGTAAGGTTGCCAGCTTGGTGGCTACCTCCCAGGCCCAGTCATCTCCCCATCAACACAGAAAAATCCTTGCAGTTTGAAACTGCTCCCAAGGTGCTGCAATGGGAATGGTTTTTGCATCTTAAGGAGTCAGAGATTTTCCAAAGCAGAGTTCCCAAGCAACCAGAAGAAGGGTCAGAGGCAACATACTAAGTTCTCAGATGCTGTGACCCCAGTTCTCCAGGGAAGCACCTGCTCTCTTCTGGTTGGTTGGCTTGGACACACATCTCTTTTGCCCATTTTTTGTTGATTGTTTTACTTTGAAATGAGCCTGGTGGAAAAAGAACAACATAGAACATGATCAAGATCCTGTTCTCCTTCTAGCCTTGGGCACAGGCCCTCTTATGCACTTAGCACCCCAGACCTCTGGACTACCCTCTTGGCCCAGATCTACCCACTGCATCCTGATCTTTTGCACCCAGACCAACTCAATCCTTCAGACTAGTTTCCTAGAATCTTCACAGCCTGTCCCCACTCCTAACTTGCCTTTGCACACCTGAGACCAGCCTTCTACCCTGGCTGTCCCCAATCCCAACCTGCCTGGGATTCCAGATCCCAGCCCTCTTCCCCAGTAATTCTGATCCAGCCCACTGTGCCTTGACTCCTCTACAACCTGAGCAACTCTGATCTCCCAAACCCCACATCATGTTGTGCTTCTAGCCACGGGCACAGGCCTTCTTTTGTTCTTAGCATCCCAGGATTCTAGACCATCATCTTAACTCTGTGAGGCAGTGAGTTTTCCAAATCATGCCTTGTCCATCCCCCTATATTGGGACCACCTACAGACCCATCCCACTGCTGTAGTGTTAGGCTTCCCTGCCCTTTAATAGGGGCCAGACTTTTGCAGACTGCCTGGGATGGCCTGAATCCTACCTCCACCTAGCAAGCCACACAAATTGTACTGTGCCTGCTTACTAGAGGGTCCCAAACCTTAGGCAGAAGCCTGAAAGCATTTGATCCTCATCCGACTTGGGCTTCTGCGGGAACTCCTGAGTACTGTAAGCCATCAGGTCCCTCAATATAAAATCAAAAGAGAGAACCTGAAGCCTAAACCAACCATCTTTTCATACTCAATAAGAAAACAACAAAGGCACGTCAAGTACACAAACAGAAACAGACCTAAACTCAACAAAGGAAGGCTTGAGTCTCATACAAGAACCAGAAACAGTAAAAGAAATCCACATGACAAAGTCACATGAAAAAATAATAACATGGAAAACCCCAAAAATATGTCCTCACCAACCACCAACAATCCTATAGAGGAGCTGTACGATGAGAATCCCATAGAGATAACCCGGGACACAGAATTCAAAAGAAAAATTATAAACATGATAAAAGAATCCAATGAATTTAAAGAACACAGAAACAATGAAATCAAAGAACTAAAAGAAGATAGGGATAAACTCCTTAGTGAATTCACAAAAAAGTTAGAAATACTGAGGAATACTCAGGCTGAAATGAAGAAGGAAGTGAAATACTCAATAAGCCGATTAGAAATGACAGAGAAAGTCTGATGAATAGAATGAATGAAATAGAAAACAGAATATCACACTGGAAGATAAAGTTGGCAATTTGAACCACTCAAGCAAAGATTATGAAAAATTTAAGAAAATACAGGAATGGAACATGCAGGAATCATGGGACGCCACAAAAAGACTAAAATTACACATCATCGGCATAGAGCAAGGAGAAGAAGTTCAGGTTAATGGTATGAACCAGATCTTCAACAGGAATGTAGAAGAAAATTTCCCAAAATTAAAGAAAGACGTGCCCATACAAATACAAGAAGCACATAGAACAGCTGATAGACAGGAGCAGAAAAGAAACTCCCCCACAGCACATCACAGTAAAAACACTAAACGTACAGAACAAAGAGACAATAGCAAGGAGAAGAAGTTCAGGTTAATGGTATGAACCAGATCTTCAACAGGAATGTAGAAGAAAATTTCCCAAAATTAAAGAAAGACGTGCCCATACAAATACAAGAAGCACATAGAACAGCTGATAGACAGGAGCAGAAAAGAAACTCCCCCACAGCACATCACAGTAAAAACACTAAACGTACAGAACAAAGAGACAATACTGAAAACTACAAGGGTTAATGAAAATGTGGCCCATCCACACAATGGAGTTCTGTTCAGCCATAACCAAAGATGAAATCATGAAATTTGCAGGTAAATGGATGGAACCAGAAACTGTACTATGAAATCCAGAAGAACCTGGAACAAAGTATTCCCAGTTCTAAATGACCAGAGATGCCAACACCAGATTTCAAACTATATTACAGAGTTATAGTCACAAAAACAACATGATACTGGCACAAAAATAGACCCATAGATCAATGGAACAAACTCCAGACATAACTACAGGAACCAGAATAATAAAAAGAAACCAGGGAGGTAAAGGGAAAGAAAGAACCTGTGAGAGAATAACAGTAGGAAATAGGTGTTACTAAGGGAGAAATGGATAAAAATGTGGTTATTTAAATGGGAGCGGGGAGTGAGGATTCTATAAGGAACCTAGGGGATAAAGTGAAAGAAGGAGCTCAAGAGAGGTGGGATCATAGGAGATGGGTATTGTCAAGGGAGAAATGGAAAAAAATGGGACACTTTAAGTGGGAAAACCATGGCAGAAGGTTTAGACAGTGAGACAGAGAGAAAGAAGAGAGATAAATAACGGCTATCTAGTTTTAAAAAAACAGAGGGAACCATATTAGTCCAACAACCTACTGACAAAGTCCAAATCACTGGAGGAAAGACAGCATCTTCAACAAATGGTGCTGGCAAAACTGGGTTGCTACTTGTACAAAAGTCTCAACTCCAAATGGATCAAAGACCTCAATGTGAAATCTGAAACTGTGAAACTATTAGAAGAAAACATTGGCAATAACCTACAAGATATAGGTGTAGGAAAGGATTTTCTAAATCAGACATCAACTGCCCAGGAAACAAGGTCAAGAATCAACAAATGGGACCTCATTAAACTAAACAACCTTCTGTACATCAAAAGAAGCAACCAAAGAAGTCAAGAGAAAACCCACAGAGTGGGAGAAAATCTTCACCAGCAACACATCTGACAGAGGTTTGATATCCAGAATATATAAAGAACTCGAAAAACGAAGAATCAAGAAAGGAAGTAACCCAACTAAAAGATGGGCTAAGGATCTGAACAGAGAGTTCTCAAAATTACTCAGAATATTGTCACAGCCCTTGATGGCCTCTCAAAGACAGAACATACTTTGGACACAGGATTTGGGCCAATAGAGCTGCAACTGACCTGAACCACTTCGCCTGAAAGGTGGCTATCATAGCTTTGTAGAGCGCTATGAAGGTGCCAAGGGAAAGCATCAATGGATGATCCAACACCAGCTTCCAGACCAAATAACTACAACAATGGCCAGCACAGCATATGTCATTGGTGCAGTAGTGGCACTTTTATTTTGTAAATAAAAGTGTTCAACATCATTAGTAATTAAGGAAATGCAAATTAAAACCACTTTAAGATTTCACCTTACCCCAGTCAGACTGGCTAAGATCAAGAAAACAAATGATACCAAATACTGTAGAGGATGTGGGGAAAGGGGAACCCTCATCCACTGCTGGTGGGAGTGAAAACTTGTGCAACCCCTATGGAAAGCAGTGTGGAGAACTCTTAAAAAATTAGGAGGCGATCAACAGCTACCTAATTGGACTAAAAGCCCACTCAGTGGGAGGAAACTCAAGTGTGGCAATGTAAACATAACCTAATACACATAACTGGAGTGGTTAAAGATCTTAGAGAAAACCCCAAGACTGTCACATCCCTAGACTAATGTGATTTCTTACTACGTACAAAATATGTATCCTTATATTTACAGGCAAACACTCCAGTCACCAACTCATCAAAGAAGCTCATTTTGCACCAGTTGGAGACTATTACCAAGTACCAAGAAATCAGGAAATTTGCAGATAAATGGATGGAAGTAGAATCTGTTATACTAAGTGAAGTAACACAGACTCAGAAAAACAAACGAAGTATGTTTTCCCTCATATGTGGATCCTAGCACCAAATCCCTATAAGTGAGTATGTATCTAGACATAATTACAGGAACCAGAATAATGAAAAGGAACCAGGGAGGTAAAGGAAAGAAAGAACCCGAGTGAGAAGAACAGTATGGAACAGGGGTTACATAGGGAGAAATGGATAAAAATGGGCTTATTTAAATGGAAAGGGGGAAGGAGGATTATACAAGGAATCAGGGGGATAGAGGGAAACAAGGAGCTCAAGAGAGTTCTGTCCATAGGAGATGGGTATTATCAAGGAAGAAATAGGGAAAATGAGGACACTTTAAATGGGGAAACCACGGTGGAAGGGTTAGACATTGAGAGAGAGAGAGAGAGAGAGAGAGAGAGAGAGACCAACCTAATGACAAATTACACATACATTATCCTTACATGAGTCCATGTGTATAACTAAAGGCTACATAAAAAGAAACAGTACCAGACAGGAGAAACCTTCCTTTGAGTTGTTGGCCAGGGTGGTCCAAGAGATTCATAAAATTACTCAGGCAATTGACACAGTCCTTGATAGCCTCCCGGAACTTGAAGGTACAACTCTATTACTGAAGACAGAACATAATTCAGACACAGGATTTGGAACAATAGAGCTGCAACTGACCTGAAACCACTTCCCCTGAAGGCTGGGTCTCACAGCCTTGGAGAGCGCTATGAAGGTGCCAAGGGAAAACAACTATTGATAGTCCACCATCAGCTTCAAGACCAAATAACCACACCAATGACTGGCACAGCATATGTCATTGGTGCAGTAATGACACTTTTATCTTGGGGGCAATCAACAGCTATCTAATTGAACTAAAAGCCCATTCAATGGGAGGAAACTCAAGTGCACTACTGTAAACAAAACTAAATACAGAGGGCTGGAGAGGTCATAGATCTTACAGGAAACCCAACACTGTCATATCCCTAGACTAATGTACTTTCTTACTATGTGTAAAATATATATCCTTATATTTATAGACAAATATCTCAGTCACCACTCATCTTTTTCACCAG
>NW_008347190.1:397343-408062 GCF_000622305.1 Nannospalax galili
TGAATTGCCCAGGCCTAAGTGACACATCTACAATGCAACCTCTACACCTAAGGCTCGTGGAACATAGAACAGGGGTAAAGAAGTGGACACTAATGAATCTCTCAGTTCTAATTAATGAAGCTCCCTCATGCAGTGGAGGGCCAGGAACACAAAAGGTCACAAATGACCAAAGCACAGAGATCAAGAGTCTGCTGAATGCTGGTCCTTGGACAGACTCTTATATTAAACTTCACCCACCCAAGGTACAGGGACCATCTCAGAACAGGGGGCAGAAAGATTGTAAGAGTCAGAGAGGAGGTGCATTACCATATGGAAACAGAGTCCTACAAGCTCCTGGGAACCTTGTGTATAACTAAAGGCTACATAAAAAGAAACAGTACTAGACAGGAGAAACTTCCTTTGAGTTGTTGGCCAGGGTGGTCCAAGAGATTCATAAAATTACTCATTACACAAATCCCATGCAAACTCAGGCAGACAAGAACCCAGCATAGAACTGGGAAAATAATCAGCAGACCCCAATCTTATCTGAAGAAATATTGGCAACTGATTGCTGTTAGGTGAAGAATTGCTGATCTTCATAATAAAACAAGGGACTCTAGATAGGCTGATCAGACCTCAGTGGATGGACTTGCACTGGGGAGTGTTCATAGACACTGACGACACAGTGTGTCATAACACAGATGACAGAGTATATGGGCTCCAGTTGGGGGCCTGTGGGGTACTGCTGGTAGGGATGGGGTATAAAGATGATTAAGATTGTTTGAAATGTTCTGTATGAAATACACAAATATTCAATAAAAACAAATTTTTAAAAAAAGAAGAAGTAAATTTCAATGTGTCATATACAAAAAGAACCTTTGGGGGGGGGGCGACATCAAAGGCTTCTGCCTGTGGACTTCCCATGGAGGCACGCGCCAAGTCTGCACCAACCAGACAGCCAGGCTGCCCACGGAGCTAGGACTGCCTGGGGACAAGAACGGGGAGGACAGGCTACTCTGCAGCCCCAGGGCACCCAGGCCACCCACTGCTTCAGTACCTACTAAGTTAGCTGAGACACTTGTAGTCATCAGCAGGCCCTGTAGGAGGTATGTGCCAGGGAGGACAGGCTACTCTGCAGTCCCAGGGCACCCAGGCCACCCACTGCTTCAGTACCTACTATGTTAGCTGAGACACTTGTAGTCATCAGCAGGCCCTGTAGGAGGTATGTGCCTCAACCCATCCTCCATCACAAGCAAGCAATCATTTGCACCCTCATACCCCATCACTCACCCACTCTGATTCTCAGTTTCTGTTCCCAGCAGGAGAGGGAGAAGAAAGCCAGGTACCTGCCCCACTCTGTGATTAACCAGCCTGTTCAGAATTCAGCAGTGTAGACAGTAATTCCATGAGCTAAGAAAGCTAAACCTTAGTCAAGTTAAATGTTCCAAACTCACAGTGCTAGGAAGTGTCAAAGACAGACCTGAACTTAGGTCAGCTAGACATCAAAGCCTTGGCTCTTTTCAGAACATTCTGCCACCTAAAGCTTTCCTTCTGAGAATTTGCCAGAATATCCCTCAGCATTGTGGGTAGGACCAGGCCCAAAAGCCTGTGACGCAGTCCTCAGACACACAGCAGAGGTAATATATGCCTAGGGCAGAGGACAGAGGCCTGGCTTGGGGTCCAAGCCTCCATGTATCAGCTTAGGCCCATAGAAAAGCTGCCATATGTCTTAAATCTTGAGCTGCAAAGCTGTACTGCCTGGACCAGACCCTTGTTCTGCCACTCACTAAATGAGAAACACTGGACCAGTCATTTGAACTCTGCATCTATTTCTACATCTGTATTGGGGAGGGGGTTGTTCTAATGCATGTACCCATCCCACAGGGCTGATATGAGACTTAAACAAGGTCTGAAATTGCTTAGTAATTATTCAGTCTTGCTTTCTCCATGGGAAAAAGTACCTCCAAAGGGATGAAAACAAATGGATTCTTGAGAGGTAGAGAATATTTGATATCATAATAGTCTGTGGCCCACCAAAGCTCAATACAGCTCAACAAAATTGTATCTCTAACTATTTAATTTCTTTCATTAGGAAGAAATGAAATCTAAATTTAATTTTTCTCCTTAAGGGAACAGTAATAAAATTAAGGGTGAAAACTGCAGTGAGTCTTGCCTCTCAGCATTCCATCCTTTGCCCTCAGACTCCTGACGCCCCTCAGCTCTGCAGCTCAACACCATCCTCCACACAGCATGAAGACACCTGCTCTCTGGCCCTTGTGCTCCTCATTCCAAGGCTGTGGTCTCCTTGTTTATCTTTCACATTACCGTTTTAATCCCACTGTTCTGTGAAACCCTGCCCTATCCTCCCAGGAGGAAGTATTCTCTCTTTCAAAGCCTGCTGATTATGCCTCTATTAAAGCAGTAATTCAATTTATGTCCTGATGGAGTGAGTTGTTTACATGGATGATTATGAAAGGGAAGATATTAAATTGCAATCCCCTCCCCCACAGGGCACAGCACTTCTGTCTTGCAGGGAGGAACTTCGTCTGCTGGATTAGTTCCTGCGTCCTGTGTCTGGTTAGGCTGGCTCTGTGCGCACGCCTTTAATCCCAGCACTCGGGAGGCAGAGGCAGGTGGATCTCAGTGAGTTCGAGGCCAGCCTGGTCTACATAGCAAGTTCCAGATCAGCTGGGGCTACAGGGAGACCCTGTCTCAAAAAGACCAAAAAAAAAAAAAAGAATGTTTCTCATGCAGGGCTCAGTAGCACACACCTTTGATCCCAGCACTCGGGAGGCAGAAGCAGGCAGAGCTCTGTGAATTCAAGGCCCCCCTGGTCTACATAGTGAGTTCTCAAAAAGACCAAAAAAAAAAAAAAAATGTTAAGAGCTGAGCCCAGAGAGTGGGGTATAGAGACAGCAGAAGGGGGGGTTGTGCCAGTGGGAGCTTTGAGGGGGGACAACAGGGATAGTGTGTGGGGCATAGTATGCTCTATCTAAAATGTAGTTCAAGGGAGACAGAGAAACTCCTGAAGTTTGATGTGCTGTATGAGTGTATTATCTTTTGCTATTTGGGGAAAATAACACTGTAGATACTTAGGCTTCCTTTCTATGTTTAAGGATCAAGATTCAATACGGGTTGAAAAATGCAAGAAAAAAAAAATCTGTGCAGCAATCTCCCACTGCTGAGACGTATTAGAGGGACACAGAGGCAGGAAGGCCAACTACAGTGGCCTCTGCCGCTTACAGGGCACCAGACACTCAAACACATCTACCAGCATCTGAATGGAGAATCAGGAAGGGGCATGTGATAGTAAACTTGACAGTGACCTTGGCAGGATTCAGAATCATGTAGGAAAAACACCTTCTTGTACCTGTGATGGCATTTCCAGAGAGTTTTACCTGAGGAGGGATGATCCATTCCATGTGGGCAGCACTAACCTATGAGCTGGGTTCTTGTATAGAATTAAAAGGGGAAGGCTAGCTGAGCACCAGCATCCATCTCTCTTTGCTTCCTGATTGCAGACACAGTGTGACAAGCTGTCTCTTGCTCCTGCCACCTCACCTCTTCAAAATGATGGTCGACTATACTCTCAAGTCATGAGCTAAAGTAAGCCCCACCATCTTTAAGTTGCTTATCAGGTGTTTTGTCACAGCAACAAGAAAAGTAATTATGCAGGCCATATGGGCGAGTTCATGGCTACAGCAGCCTGACTGGGCCACAGGAATACAGGGGGTTCAAGTCTGTGGACTCTCAGCCCTAGGTGTGAGCCCAGGTTTGGAGTTCCATGGTCTGGGTCCTATCTTTATTTCTGTTCCCTAGTCTTCATATCACAAAATCCCTCTAGATATCAGTAAGCTCATCTTTAAAACATTGCTTAGAACATTACATAGAAATGATAGAAAGTCTCTCATAGCATGCATGGCATGTAATAGACACCCAGAAAATGGTACAGGTAACTTGCAATAATAATCACAAACGCTAGTGTAGAGTTTGTAAATACCAAGTGCTCTATAGGCACCTAAGACACGTTCATCATAATATATGCGTCACAGTGATATCCACAGGAGAAAAGTAAGACTATTACTACTAATTATCCGCTTACTAACAACTCAACTGTCAGTGATCAGTGACAGAGCCGAGAACCAAAGTCAGGCCACTTCAAGTTTTGCATCATACTGCCTAGACAGGAGGAGTCACAGCAGTAGAGAATTTACAAGGTAGAATCACAGGCTTTTAGGGAGAAAAAGGAAAGCCTAGAATTGTATTTACCCACATGCCTTCATCAAGTATATTCTCTGTCAGGCATTGGGCCGGGTACCAAGGACACAACAGAGAAGAACATGGACACGCTTTTCTGCCAAGCTGTTACCTCTAGGAATTCCTAATCAGGGAAGAAACAGGAAGAGGCCGCAGGCTGCACTGAAGCCAGCTCTCACGAGCTCCCCAAAGCCTGTCACTATATCTTCTGAAATTATGCATGCTGGGTGTTTTTTTAATCTTCTTTTGTTGTTGGTTTTGTTTTGTTTTGTTTTGAGATAGGGTCTCCCTGTAGCTCCAGTTGGGGAACTCACTATGTAGACCCCAGTGAGTGTGGGTCTCAATCGCACAGAAATCTACCTGCCTCTGCCTCCCGAGTGCTGGGACTAAAGGCATGTGCCACCACACCTGGCTCCTATGCTGGCTGTTAAACCCAACCATTATTGAAGTTGAATTATGTAAACATATGATAAATGAAATGAAAACCAGGATAAGAAGTGCTGAAAGGTCATCACACCCTCATTATTTTGCTGCATCTTGAGGCCGTTGGTTCAATACGGTGTGCGTCCACATCCAGGTCATCAGCCTGCCATGGTGGGAATATTTTCATGACAGAAATCTGCCAACTCCACAAACCAGCATTTAGGTTATGGTTTTACTGATTGTCCAGACTTAAGAAAATGATGAAAAACATGTAAAAAATGCAAATGAAATGTACAAATACATCTTGTCTCTTTATTCTACATTGTAAGTGGCATAAAATTTGCATAAATTATCTAGTATTCAAAAATTACTGACTCAGTGAAGTGCTTATGCCTCTGAGAAATGAGCAGAGTTCTCACACACAATTCGGCCGTTTCATGGTCACCTTACTCATTAATGTAAACAACCAAACGGCATCCATATTCAAACTACACAGTGATCCACTGCGGCTACAGGTTTCTTACTGAAAAAGATCAACAACTGGAAAAAAAAATCAATTGAATTTTTTGTGAGACTCTATTGGTCATATAGTGTGTATGATAGTAAATAATGTATTGTATTATTATTTATACATTATGTGCCACACATTCTTTACACAGGTAAAATTTATAAGAAGCTCATTGAATGTACATGTGTGAACATTTGTTTTCCCCACACAGTCAACCAGAAAAATTATCCAAATTCTTTGCCCCTTCTATATCCAAGTCCTTAGCAGGTCCTCCCTTCTGGCCTCTGGCTTCCTTTGGCCAGTGGAATCCAGTGGATAGTCAGAGTTCCAGTTCTGAATCTGGACTTCGAGCCTTATACACCCACTTGCCCTCTCTCCACCCTTACCCATCAGACATGACAGAGCATAAGACACTTTGAGCAAAGCCAAATCAACACCGTGGCCCAAGTTGAAGCCCCAGGCATACACAAGTTCAGCCAAATTTAGGAAAGACACCTAGCTGACCACATCCCTATGAGTGAGCCTTGCCAACCCAGCTCAGGTCAACAGAACCAGTCGGCTGATCTGTAGGTGATGTAAAGGAAACTCTTTGCTGTTGTATGCTATCAAGACTAATCTGTGACTGGTTAATGCACATGATACTCAAGTAAAAGACAATTTCACTATGGGTGACATTTTTCTATTTGTTGGTATGTCTAGCAACTTGAAATTAGAGCCTGCAAATTATAAACCCACCCTATAGACACTTTGGAAGCTGTCACATTCTTCTCCAGTTTAGAAGTAATTGTCTGAACACAAACTTCAAATCCTTCTCCTCTTCAGCAACACCACTGAAATTTATAACCCTTTCTTTTCATTTTAACTTGTAATTTGCCCCAAGGTTGCATGTATAACTTGTGTCAGAAACTTAGAATTTATGCACAGAACCTGAGCTGACTCCTTTATATGCTGCACCTTTGTAAGATTTCTTCCATCACTTTAGAGACTTCATAGTTATCCCAACTCAGTCATCCTGATTGATTAACCAGTAAGACTTCAGGTATCCATCTGAATGTTTATCACCCTGAGGAGGAAGATTGGAACTGGGCTCATGGGCAAAGCTGTAGAAATGAGAGATGGTCATTTCTTCTGAGTTCCTGAAATCTCCCCTAAGTTTCATCTGTTTTATTACAAGCAAGTTTTAGTTTTGTTTCGCTTTCTTTAATATTTTACCCAGGGTTTGCAATTGTTATTAACAAGAGGGTTGGGCCAGGAGAAGTGACTCCATGGCTACTCAGAAGCAAACTTTCAGGAATAGGTAGCTGATTGCCTGGCTTAGCAGAACTGTAGTCTTTCTGTCATGGCAGCTTCCATTCAAATCATCAAACCCCACGTATCAGGAAAGTACCGCTGGAGTCACCCAGTGTTTGCTCAACTTGGGTGCCCAATCAATGAATTACACTGAGTAACAGATGTTAGGATCTCAGCAACTGATTGGTACAACTGTAACATGGCTCTAATCAATAACTTACTGAATACGGTTCAGCCTGATGCTATAGGAAATGTCTATAGAGTCTGGTTGTCAGAGCCAGAAACTGATCAATGATCTGGAAGGGTTGTACACCTGTACTCAGACCAAGTGTGGGAAATCATCTCCTGACTCACAGAAAGTACCACAATTCTAATGCTGCTATGAACGCTGGGAAAGCTCACAAACCTTGAAGCAAGGTAGAGAAACCACGTGGGACTGTTGTCATCTAGGGCCTCTGGATAGAAGACATACTCTCATAAAGAAAGCATACTGATAAATAGGAATACTAATAGATGACTAGACAATTTATCATCTAAAACAAGGCATCAGTGTGAGTGAAGAATAATTCTGGTAATAATTACTCTAGGGAAATACTAAATAATTACTCTATGGAAATATCACCCCAGACAAACTGGCTTGTTTTAGACTTTGAGTGGTATTCACTGTGGCTGCTCTTTTGTTGACATATGGATAGATAACTTGTCCCTGGAACCTTATAAGTAGTAAAGTCATGGGTAACACATAACTCCCTGGCTCTCTTGGTACCCATAACAAAGCTCCATTACAAAGTCCTGGATAGGCTAGAACGGTGACCATGAACACTTAGGAAAGCTTGAACTGACTACAATGGCCCCAGTTTAAAGCTGGCTCTAAGACATAGCCATATCACAAAATGTTAGTGCTGAAGAAGCTGGGGAATGTGGGCTTGAGCCAGAAAGAAGCTGATGTCCCAGGAGTGGAACAAGCGTCACTCCACGCTGTTGCAATTCTAGAAACTGTGGTATTCTAATTACTGTTGTTCATTCATTAATTCACTCAACAAGCATATATTGAGGCAAGACAGTTTGCTGGGTGGAGGATACACTGGCATCCTAGTTTTCAGGGCTGGAGGCATCCTAGTTTCCAGGGCTCACCTCTTGATCTCAGGAACTAGAGCATCATGGGTCAATCAGCAGTCAAAACTCTGCAGCAACTGCTAAAGTTCAGATCTGGGCTGCAGATTAAGCAGAAAATAAACTGAGAAATAAACAGGCATTAGAACAAACTTTCAGTTTCTAATGAAATGCATGCATGTTGGGAATAACTTACAGCTAATATATTTGTGGGTACCAGACTCAGGTTTGACATACCTGATGATGGGCCTAAGTGCCCCCAAGTACTCCCAGCCCCTACCTGCTGGTCTGTGGATGAGAATGCTCTGTGGTCAAGGTCAAGCATAGCATGGATGTGGAGGGGTATGTTGAGCCTGGGGGTTGACCTTCAGCAGGGCTGGGGAAACAGACGAAGCTACCACTCAAAAGCACATTTGTGGCTGAGGATTGTGGAAAATGACTGAGGCAGAAGGGCACAATGATGGTGTAGGCAAAGGTTAGCAACCCCATCCTCCATCCCTTTGTGAGCCAGTCTCCTGTGAGACAGACATATTGGTTCCTGGGACAAGCTGATATGCTAATCCGTGAAGACACTGGCATTAGCCAGTCTTCTCTGACCTTTTGGAATTGGTGACTTCCTAAAGGGTAGGGGAAGGTTTTAAAACAAAATGCTTTCCTCTGAATGGTCAAAAATGCTCTCCAATTTGGAGCCATTTTACAATCACGTAAAGAGTCACCATGACCCAGCATGGTGACATACACCTTTAATTCCATCACTGGGGAGGCAAAGGCAGGTGAATCTCCATGAATTGAGGCCACCCTAGTCTACATAGGGGTTCCAGATCAGCCAGGCTATGTGTTCCAAAAATGCAGAGAATCACTCCTTATCCTCAAGAGTAGATACACTGGTGGAAGAAAGATCATTTATAATCCAGCAGGTGAGGGCTCTGATAAACACAGGTTAGCGGCAGGTGGGGTGGGCTAAACTGAAAGAACCCAGTATCATTTCTTGTGCTTTCTTTTTAAACAAAGAAGACACGCCCTGCTTGGAAAGGCAATTCTTTTCCGGAGGACCATGTACTTTCTTGTCTTAGTCAACATTTGTTGCATGTTCACTATGACTCACAGAAAGGTGTGTCATGACATATATTTGTCAGCTGTTGCTGTGTAACAACCACAGAAGCCTCGGTGACTTATAATACTGACTTTTCACACACCTGAGTGAGCCTAGCAAGACTGGTTTAGAGGCTCTTCCTAAAACTGCAAGTCTGAGGTGCTCTAAGTCAATCTCTCCATGTATGTGCCACCCTTGGGTATATAAGGGCTAAATCAGAGCATGTTAGTCTTCCAGAGACAGTGAGGATATAGGATAGTAAGTGCTACTATCTAGTAACATTGTGTCACTAACATCCCATTTAGTTCAAATAAGCCACACAGCTGAACCCATGTAGTTCCTCTTACTGCCTTGTGGGAGGAACTTCAGAGTTCATGGTAGCAGTGCTGGACTTAAGGCGGAGTGAGGAAGAGCGACCACTGACTCAACTGGCACATTACATTGGATATTCTCTAATACCCTCAACACTGTAATGGATAACACTACCCCAATTCTATATAGAGAAAGCTAAGACTTGAGGATGTTATGACTCTTCCAGAGTTGGAAAAAGAGCCATCCTCCTGCATAGGCCTCTCTGGGATATGAAGAGTTGTCTTAATTTTCTTACCTTAGGAAATCAGCACTTGAAGTGCTAGCCCTTTGCCAGCCATCATCACAAAGCATGGGAGGTTGGGGTAAAAGGCAACCCTCAAGTGATGTCCTGGCTAGAAAGATACTATACTTTCCAACCAAAGAGCCAGCCAGTGTAGCCTTGCTCACATGACCAACTCTTGGGCACATCTGAATCTCATCACCATTACTCACCCACTCCTTAGATAAGCTCATTAAACTTCTTAGTATAATGTAGATGTTTTGCTCTGTGCTCCACGCTCTACTCTAACCCAGGAGAACTTATGATATTCCATTTCTTGATAGTTTTCCTGCCTGGACCATGAGCAGCCTCTGTCCTGGGGCCCAGTGAGTGGCAGATAGCTGCTTAATGAATAAATGCTACCAAGCAGGGTTCCGTGCTGGCGGGTTGGAAAGCCCTGCTCGCAGCATTGCTGCCTTTGGGAAAAGGTATGTTCATTCCATTTGAGGATCATTGCTATGATGGAGTTTCCAAAGCAATACAAAGGGGTTAATTCTGAATAGATGACTTTAAGAAGGCTTTCAAGAACAGGGAGCATCTTGAGCAGGTTTAATGATATTTGATACTCACAGGCCACAGGATGGGCTTTGCTCTTGACTCCTAGACTGAGCATGGTATCTGAGAGGTGAAAGGCACTGGCATGGAAAGCCTAGCTCAGAGCCAGGAAGGGGGCTTCCATGAACTCTCCCACCAAGATCTGCACCACCTGTCCAGCAATCAGGCCCAGGGAAATAGCAAAGCCATCAGTTGGCTGTGATGAGTCGATGCTGAGGCCCAGCTTGGATTTACAGTGACACACATTGATTTTGGCTCTTGGAAGGTGTCAGCTCACTGTAAATTAGAAGATTTATCTGCAGGAACTTCAGGGATAAGTGGCTTTGCACATAAATACCTCTTTCTCTTTTTTTAAATAAAGAGTGCTAATGTGCTGAGGACATTCCACGGGAGAGAATTCAGAGAACTCTTCCTTGTGATCCACCTTGGACAGCACATGAGGACACCCAAGGATGTCATGAAGGTACCCAGCCCCGGGGTTTCCAGCACTTGGAGCTACCCTCTCTTCCCCATCCCTTACCTACCACAATCTAAGGAAGTGCTATGGATGTCAGTGCTATACAACTTGCTTTGTTTTAAAGGAGTCACTCACTCACCAAATGTGGATGTGAAGGTCTGGAATGCTGGTAGGTTTAGGAACTGTGATTAGGTACAGAGGTGAACTCATGGAGCTCAGACCCTGCCAGGAGACACAGCCCAAATATATGGGATGGTATCAGGGGTGATCCTGTTAAGGTTCAGATAGCCCTGCCCCCTCACCAACAGGATCCCAAGGACTTCTCATGCTCCTGAGAAAAGGGAACCTAGCTGATAAGCACCTTGGTCTTTGAAATCAAGAGAAGCAGACTTTTCTGCACTGTTTGGCCAACA
>NW_008347190.1:408115-409709 GCF_000622305.1 Nannospalax galili
CCAAGGACTTCTCATGCTCCTGAGAAAAGGGAACCTAGCTGATAAGCACCTTGGTCTTTGAAGTCAAGAGAAGCAGACTTTTCTCCACTGTTTGGCCAACACAGCAGGCTTCTCCTTTGATCTCTAAAGAAGACAGGTTTTAACAGTCCCGATCTCCCACCCCCCCCCCAACTTTAAAAAAAATACATCTTCCCACCTTCTGCAGGAGGCAGAAGCCTCCCTTTTAAAAGACCCCAGCTCAAGACCCAGGTAGACATTTTCCATGCCCGGAAGGGAATCTGTCCCATGTGTTCCTTTGTTAATAAACCCTATTTTGATGGCGTTTTATCTGTGCCTTGGTGCCTCATCATCCATTTGCTCGTTCTCTGCCAACTTTTTACCTATCAGATCCATGCTAGGAAGATATTGCCTTTCTCAAGGTTACTCAGACAGGGTGGTCAGGGAAAGCCTCTTGGAGGTCAGCATCTGAGCATTGGGTACCTGAGGATGGCAAAGAAATATTGCTGCAAGGAAGTGGAATAAGAGCAGTCTAAGAATTCAGGAAAGAAGACTAGTCCAGAAATAGAAATAAGACCAAGGTGATGAAGGTTTGTGAGCAAAGGAGGACGAGGTAAGATGCAGGGGCTGGATCCCCTAAGTCAGTGGAGAAGCTTAGATTTGATCATAACCCTCATGAGAAGCCATCAAATACTTTTAAGCTCAGAAGTTCCTTTATTTAACAGAAGACAGATCAGATGCTCTAGAGATTGCTGGAGGAGCCAATAGAAAAAAGGAGGGCAGCCCGAGGGCCTCTGTGATCTGGGAAGAGGTCCAGGCAGTTTGCTAGAGGGCAGTGGAGGTGGTGGCAGCAGATGGAGTCAGAATATTGGTTTGGAGAACTAGCAGTCCTAAGTGCTGAGAGACCCAAGCAGCTTCCTCAGTCAGCGACAGTCACCTATGAGAAAACTAAATATGCTGCTCTACCACCTAGAGGCATTGTTCTCAGACCCTTGTTACCTCTGGGTGGTATCTTCTGTAATCTGGGCTGCACACTGGGAAACTTTCCTACCATGCATTAGATTTACATTCCCACAGAATCAGGAAAGCTCCAGGGAAAAGTACGGTCCATCGTCCTGTATACTAAATGAACTTCTGCTAGACATTGATCCCCTTGGAATGAATTATTAGTCTGTCACCTTTTTAATTTTTAAAAGGAGCCCCTCATCATTTTCTATAGTATATTTTAAAGTTAAGATTTTAGCCATGCAGATTTGGTACTATGCTGATTATTTGACAAAATGATTTCAGATTTTAGACTAACTGGTTCCAGATGAATTGGTTCAAGTGAGCCTCAGAAGACTACTGCTACTTCAAGATGAGGATGGACTCCATTACAAGCTGATGTGAAATGTTCCCACAGACACTTGGCCCCAGCTGGTGGCGCTGTTTAGGGAGTTTGTGGAACCTTCAGGAGGTACCTGGATGGAGTAACAGGGTTGCAGGGGGTCAGGGGTAGAAATTTAGGTTTATATCCAAACCCTGCATCCAGCTCAATCCCCCCCTCCTCTCTCTCTCCCTCTCCCTCTCCCTCTCCCTCTCTCTCCCCCTCTCCCTC
>NW_008347190.1:409879-453784 GCF_000622305.1 Nannospalax galili
TAATGCATGTAATCTCTCTCTCTTTCTCTCTCTCTCTCTCTCTCTCTCTCTCTCTCTCTCTCTCTCTCCCTCTCCCCCTCTCTCTCTCTCTCTCCCTCCCTCCCTCCCACCCTCCCTACCTCTCTAACTAGTTTGAGTATCAGAAGAGGTGTTTGTTCTCTCCCAGCTCCTGAGATGAATGATGATGGTCTTAAGCCTACATGGCCAACAACCCATCTTTCCAGTGACCGGTTAAGCAGAACCAATGAAACAGGAGAAGGCAGTCAAAGGTCTTCTAGAAAGAGTTTCCTCATTAATAAAAAGAAATGCCAGTTGGGAAGCACTCCTCTGCTGGAAGGAAGGGATGCCTAAACCAGGACAGCCTATCAAGACCATGACTAGCTAATTGATCCAAAAACCAAACTGAAATGTCAAGGACGATGAGTTGAGGAACCAAATTAACTGACCCTTGACCACTCTAGCTCCAGGCTTCTTTCTTTCTGTAGGAAAAGGAAGACTCTTTTTATATAATAGATTTTAAGCTTGGTCTTTTACAGCCCCAAGTCTTTAGGTAGATCCTGTTCAGCGATGCGCCATCAAACAGCCCATTCCCAGTCTGGGCCATCTTCATCAGGTCAGGCCAAATGGCCAAGATGGCACCTCCTGCCATCTCCCTGGCTTCCTTCATGTCTGTCCTTAGACCTGCCCTTTTGGGTAATTGAAGCTGATTGACTGGGCTGGAGGGGTGACTGTCTCTCCCTCTGTCTCTTAGGCCTCAGGCATTCAGCTGTTACTGGTTCTCTCGGAGGACACACCTATCCCCACCTGCCTTGTTGTTACAGGTCATAAAACACCACACATTGAAGGCTGGTCTGGGGAGGAGATGGTGGGAGGGAAGAAGTCCAAAACTCATATTAATAGCCATGGCAGAGACAGAATAGCGACTCGTTTGAGCTAAATAAAGCAAGATAGTCTGTTAATTGACAATCTGAGGGGCCCAATACCTTGTACCCAATAGAGTATAGGCTATGAAGGAGGTTAGACATCACAGAGGGCATAGCCCTCTATACAACTAGCTCAAGTCTGTTTGTGACAGCATCTCAGTAGTTAAGTGCTCTCTAGAATTCTACTCCAAAAGCCATAAAGTAGCAAATAGTGCTGAGCCAGGGCAGGGTCTAAGGCATGGGTCCTTCCAAGTGCTGAACCAACAGAGGTTTTGCAGCTTGACAAAGGCACATCCCTGTTAGGAAGAGAACCCAATAGAGGGGTTTGACCCACCAAGAGCTTATGAAGAAAGCAGGGTTTTCAAAGGAAGAGGTGGAAGGAATGGACTCTCTAGTGGAAAGAACCAGGGGTCAGAAAGGCTGGACAATCCCAGTAACTGGAGGGTCCGCCTCTTGGGAGAGAATTGGCATATTGAAGACAAGGATGAAGGCGGGTGCCTCAGAGACCCAACCTCAAATGGGAAACTTTCAGCTTCTGATTTTCCCTCCACAGGGACATCTCTACATACACAAGAACTTTCTGGAATTTTTATCTACAGAACAGCCTGTACCCTCCATTTTGGGTTGATTTAGTTGAGGAGGGGAGCTCTAAAACCTCCTCTCTCTTTCCCTTCTGTTCTATGAACAATGCATCAAATCAAGAGATCAGAGTTGTAACTATAATCTCTGGCACAAGGGCGGAGAGTTTAAGAGCTGCACTTCAAGCTCTGGAAACTTTAATACAGAGAAGTCAGTGTACCAGGAGCTGCAAGATGCAGCCACCGAGAGCAAAGGGGTAGAGTTTGTCCTTCAGGCACTGAGTGGCTGGAAGAGAGACATCATTAAAAGGATGGAGAGAATGGGGGAGAGAGCCGGTCCCTCCTGTCTGAGTCCTGGGGCAGCCAACAACCTACCACAGATGGTCCCATGTTGTCTCCAGAAAATATTAAGGGAAATGACAGTCATCTTGGTGCCGGTCCCCTCCTTAGGCAAATAGAGCTCTTATTATCACAGAGCAAAGGGCAGAGAGCTGACTGATGCGAAACCCTGGCTGGGCTCCCTGTGTGATTTATGGCCACCCATGAATATTTACGCTGTGACTAAATGAGAAGAGTCAGAACAGGGTTCACCACCCTCCCTTGCTCCCTGCTTTTAGCACCTGCTCCCTAACTGAGTCCTCTTGAAGGGCCGCCAGCTTGTCCCTCTCTCTGCCTGGGACCAGAAGTGCCTGCCTGCTGCATCATGCAGTGTCTGACATGCTCCTCCTGACAAATGCCAACACCCAGCATCAAGCTTTTTCTTCTGCCCATCCAAAATTCAAATAAGCTACAATGTGGCAGTTGATACTCCCTCCCTCTGTCCTCCCCCAGGCTGGTCCTGCCTCAGTGAAAGAAGGACAGCCGGCGTCATCCCCTGGAGGAGAGACTGGCTCTGCCTATAGAAGCCTCACTGACGCTAGTTTTGCCATCTCTCCAGGACCAACTCTAAGGGATACCCAAGTACATGTGAAGTGCAGGACGCAGAGGGACAATGGTTATGTGTCACTTCCTTTCTCCCACCCCTATTCTTGGGACATTTTGTCCCAGCAAATCTCTGGGCAGACTTCCCCATCCTTCAGCTGAAGTCCCTGTTCCAGTCTCCTCAAACTGGAGCTGGCACTCTGGCATGGGTGTGGCCATAAGATTCCCATGGGACACAGCAGAGACCTGGACTCTGGCCCTACTGTCCAGTGGGTAAGATGGCTCAGTCCAAGGGCAGCCTTTCTTCTCCACACTCATTCCACAGTAGGACCTAAAACCTCAGAGCAGCACATAACAAATAAAGTCAAGGGGCTGACATATGTGTTATTAAAGATGCTGTGAGATGTCAGGGAATACAGTGGACAGAATGCACCAGACTAGGCTTCATATGAGTGCTTTTTAGTGCCTTCGTTTGGACTCCATTTACCCAGTCAATTATTTTCATCCAATAGATAGTTATGGAAAAGTAAAGCAAGCATTGTGCTAGCTATGGAGCTAAGCAGTGAGCAAAACAATCCTCTTGGTCTTTCCATTGTAGTGGGGGACAATTAAGCTATAGAGAGACCAAGGAGGAGGAAGTGGGGGCAGTGACACAGGTTGATATGGACAGACATCTGTCAATAGTGTCAGGGGAAAGGCAGGAGAAGCAAAGAGGGGAAACTGTTGCTGTTTTGCTTCAGAGTGGTAAAGGGTTGAAGAACACCTCAGGAGCAGGACTCCCAGGACTTTGTGCTAACCAAGAAGAGGGGAGTCACTAGGCAATACTGAGTGGAGAATCACCTCTCCTGGTTGGGCTTTCACAGATCCCCTGTGTCTGCTGAGCTGAAGATGGCTGACAAGGCACAAAGGGATGGTTAGATGAAGGCTTACCGAGCATTAGAGTGTGGGAGAGCACAAGCTGTGCACTTGGACAGAACCACACCTCCTCCTACATTCTGGAAGAACAGCACCCCAGTGGCTCATTTCCACTGGAGAAGTGAGAGGGTCCCTGGGCCCTAGTGCTGTGGGGCTTTGGGGTGAGGGGTGATTATCCAGTTTATTCTATGGGACAAAGAACTGGACATCTAGGAAAGGCAGAGGACCGATATACAGCAAAAGAAAAGGGGGCAAGTCTGGGGGAGCACGCAGATCTGGGGAGGGCAGGAATCTCTGTGACCCAAGGAGGACTGACAAATATTATGGGAGTAATGAATCACCTTCTAATTGAATTTAAGATCCTCTTCAAAAGATGGAGCCCATAACCAACATCAATATCACGCCTAGAAACATATGGCTAAGCAGGCCACAGGCCATAGGGAGAGCCTAAGACTAGTATTCTGCTAAATAGACATAGTATTAAAGTAACTCCTAATCACTTACTGTTATACCCATAGATTAAGGCATCTCTCAACTCTCACCAGAGAAGCTTCCTTATGCCGCAGATGGTAATTAACACAGAAACCCACAACTGGCCAATGTGCAGAGAATAAGAGGCTTTAGGGCTGGACAACTCCAACTCAACTCCTGCCTCCAAAGGCTCATGGATCATTGTGGAAGAGGTGGTGGAAAGACTGTAAGAGCCATAGGCGGTAGATGACCACAAGGAAACAGGCTGTTCCACGTGGCCACCGCCTGCGGTGACTGCTCCTCCGTTCTCATGGGTGCTGCAGCTGCTCCTCTGCTTGCCCTGTGCTGCCTCCGATCATCGCTGCTTCTGCCTGGTCCCAGACCCCAGGGCTGGTGAGGAGACTGTGTCAGTGGACCCCAGGGCTGGTGAGGAGACTGTGTTAGTGGAGCCGCATTCAGACACAGGACACCAGGTTCAGTGACACAGATTTACTTTATTGCAGGAAGGCACAAGCTCATATAGGGGTAGCGGTCCAATCATAGCACAGCGAGTAGGATACCTTATTAGCATAACAGGCTTAGCATCCTATCACAGTATAGTGGGCCAGATGCCTCATTGTCATAATGGGTTTCAGATTACAGAGCCTGGATTCCTGGAAACCATGTGACCCTGACTGTTCCAATATCTAAGTGTTGCAATCTGGAATTCCAAGGGTGGTGATTAGGGAGTGGAGAGCTCTAGGCATCAGTCTTATGATCTGCCAATAGGAGCAAATGTCACAAGGCATTCCTTGTGGCTCCAGCAGTCGGGCCATTGCCTCGGGCCTGCTGTATGGCTGTCATTAAGACTTTCACCCTTGGCTCAAGCCTGTCTCCCACAGTTCCAGACTACTGGGAAGCTATTCATATGAACTCACAACAATGGTGACAGCACACACAAGTCCTATGCAAGCTCAAAACAGACAAAATCCCAGCATAGAAATGGGGCAGTGGGTAAGAAACCCCAACCCAACCTGAGGAACTCTCAGAAACCAATGGCTGCTGGGAAGAGGAGAATCAGTCTCTTTTAAGGGTATGACTCTTGGGGAGAGATGGCTCAGTGGTTAAGGGCACTGGCTTCTCTTACAGAGGATTTGGGTTTGATTCCCAGCACCCACATGGTGGCTAACAACTGCCTATAACTCCAGATCCAGGGTAATCAGACACCTTCTTCTGACCTCCTCAGCCACTGTATGACACAGGTACACTTACATACATGCAGGCAATACACTCATACACACAAAAATTAATGAAATAATTTTTAAAAGGGTGTGACTCTTGGTAGGTTAACCAGGCTTCTGCAGATGGATCCATTCCAAAGGACGTTTGGGAACACCAATTTGACTCCATTAAAATAGGCAGGGGGCAGTAAGGGGGTGCACATAGGTCAGGGAATCTAAATATGATAAAAATATGTTGTATGAAGATTGCAAAGATTCAATTTTAAAAGGAAAGGGGGGAAGAAAAGGGGCAGGGGGGGAAAGGGGGTGTTGCGCAAGCAATCACAGCTTGACAGGCCAGATCAGGAGATCACTGCAGCAGGGGCGGCTGGCCAGAGAAATAAGGTTGACTGGCAGGAGAGAGAGAGCCCAGGAGCTGCTACCACAGGAACTACAGAAGTGGTAGCTGAGGGATCAGTGTAGCCTGCATGGGGGGCAAGCAGAGAGGGTATTGAGGACAGTACAGCAGGGAAGGAGAGCAAAGGACCCCTAGACTCACAGGCACCAGGACAGGAGCAAGAGGGTAGACGTCAGACGCTAGGGAGTTACAGACACAGAGAAAGGGTTAGCACTAACTAGAGAGACAGGAGTAGAAACAAGCTTTATTGTTGCAAACTGACAGGTGACATTGGGATGGGAAGGGGCCCCTCAGAGCTGCCAATCGCCTGACAGAACACTGAGTTCAGCCCTTTCAAGGATCCCAGGGCTCTCTCCTTTCCTAACTCCCTCCCATTCTCCTTCTTTGGTGCTGCCCAGGATACTGTGTTTGGCAGGCTCCCTATTCCTCAACAGCAGGCTTTTAAATTCTGAATGTTCACAATTCTTCCAGCTGCCACTAAGGGTGTGAACAGCCCATGGAGGGAGAGCAAGAATTGGTCTGGGAAGCAAGAGGGAGCATTTTTTAAAAACACCCTTCTCTCCAATCTGCCTCAGTTCCCAATAATTCTACCTCATTAGTGCAGGTGACAAGCCTAGACACAGGTGAGATACCACTTCACTCTTCCTGAAGGAGTACATGAGGAGGACAGGGATATAAAACCTCCCTGTCCTGAGCTTGCTGTGGGCAGCATTCAGCCTGGCCTGAAGCCTGATATCCCAGGAGGCCTCAGCTTGACCCTGTGAGCAGAGTTGCCAGCCCCAGTTCACAGGGCAGGGCCCAGGGATACATCGGGCAACTCTAGTGGGCAGGTGCACAGGCCACAGAACCCTAGCTCTGGGCTCTGGCAGGAATGAAGCCACATCCGCACCAGAGTCGTTAAACTCCTAACCACTGCCTCTACCCTAGACGTTTCTGATTTCTCTCTCTTGGTTCTGTTTAGAAGATACTGTCCATCACCAACCTGCAGCTCCAGCTTTCCCTGAGAGGCAGTAAGGCTTCTCTGTTCTTCCTTCCTCATTTCTCCTTTTTCCTCCCTGAGGTTTGAGTCTTTGAACAGGTGCAACTAAGTAAACCCAGTTATAAAAATGTTTACACTTAATACATTGAGAATTAATTCACCCAATATATAAAGAGTAGAATTCTCTAGAGCTTTGTGTTTCCTTCTTTGTTCTTTCTTGGGTTTTACGATTTGCCTACAATGCCCAGGAAGCATCACTGCTTGAAGCTTGCAATGGGCTTGATGATGAGGCAGCCTGGATCCATGCTGGGCTTGGACCACTCTGGTCTGCTGTGACCCCTTGGCCTCCTGTTGGCCTCTCTTGTCTCTTTTGCGAACAGGGATTATAAAGTAGCCACCCCTGGCTTCCACAGGGACTTTGAGGAGTTCAGATGAACTACAGATCACATGCCAGGACTGTGAGGCAGGTGAACACCAGCTATCCCAGCAAGCCCATGTTGCTCGCAGAGGTAACAGGAAACAGAGCATTCATGAGGGATAATTAAAACATAAGCCAGTACAGGGAGGATGGGTTCTAATCTTCAAAGTGTGCTAATCTTAGGCTTCTGTGTTTGGAACATTTCGAAGCTTCCTGGAATTTATCTTCATTCGGTGCCCAAGCTCTGGAGAAAGATGATAAACAGGCCTACAGCCAGACAGCCAACTAACAAGTCAGTGTGTTGGGGGGAGGGAAGGTGGGGGTGGGGACAGAAAAAATGGACAGGCTTTTCCCTAACTCCTGTGTTAGTGGCATACTGTCTGGGATGTGTGGGTACATTGTGTGTGTGGCTTGTGGTGTGTGGGCATATATGATTTTTGTGTGGTATGTAGTCTATGCCCATGGTGCGATATGTGTTCTGTGTGAGAAATACATGGGCTTTTATGTATGATGTGTTCAACTAAGTATTTGGGTGTGACATGGAAATGCCATCTTGAAGTCAGAGCAATAATGATTACCCATATGAAACCGTCACAGAATTTGACCCATGGACATTTCCCTGTGGAAGGTGGGGTGGGGTGGGGGTTGTGAGGTGACATACAAGGCAGCATGTGAGGTACACAAGGCCCCTCCCCTGAGGATGTAGACAGCTAACAATTGCCAGAGGGAGAGTCTTCTACACTGGTGTCCGAACTCCTCACCCGTAATCCTGCAAGTAACTGCAATAAACTCAGTGGTTCACTGAGCTAGATTTGGCTGGAATTGTTTCACTGGACCATGATTGTTTCTTCCCCTACCTGGGGTGAAGAGAAGTTTGTCATGGGTACTGATGGGATGGTTCAGTGGTTAAGAGTACTCACTGCTCTGGCAGAGCACTTAGATTCCGTTCCCAGCACCCACATGGCAACTCACAACTTCTTGTAACTCCAGTCCCAAGGGATCTTATGTCCTCTTCTGGCCTCCACAGACTCCTGCATGCATGTGGTGCCCATGTATACAACCAAGCACACACATACTCATAAAACTAAAACTAAATATTTTAAAAGAGAAGTTTGTTACCCAGGAAAATGTTGGGGACCCCTGCTGTGAAGTCGTAGTCTCTCCATGTCCGGGTGGCCCACGGGCTCGGTTTCATATGCAGATGACTCCTTTCAGCAGAGTACCTGGCATCTTCCTAACTCTCCTTTGAAGTAGCCGCCATAGAAAACATGGCCTCTGGCTCTGGAAATACCATGCTTTCCTGTGTGATTTTTCAGGCAGTCTGGCAGTCTGGCAGCCTGGCGGGAGCCCATTTCCACACGCAAATGAGGCATCCCAAATAGAATGTCTCACAGAGTATCTATCAGCCAAAGCTTTTACCACTACCCCCATGGTATAAATATCCTAGTCTTCTCTCAATATTTTGGAGCTAGAAGCGGAGCTGGAGCTAGACCAGGAACTGGGTCACTGAGACTTGGAATAAAGAGCTGTAGCACTGAACCTGACTGGACTGAGTCTGTGTCTCCTGCCTGCAATCTAGTCTCCCCGGGGGGCAGCATTCCTCCGTCACCGACTCACGGATCCCAGCTTCAGCTGCCCCGTACTTTCCTGTGTGGTCCAGCGGCCGGTGGAACTCGCATATTGAGGAAAGTACACGGGTGAAATAAGGGCGGAAACACGGCTGGACAACGCTCCAGCAGCAGAGACCCACAGAGACATGGAGAAGCCTGCGGGGCCAGACCCGCCATCCTCCAGGCGCACAGCGGAGAAGCCCACGGACCCGCCTTGCCATTCCGGGAGTGCACGCAGGGACCCCGAGAGCCCAGCGCGCTCACCATAGGAAAAGCTACACAATACTATGTGATTGTGTGGTGTGGGGGTTGTAGGGTATATGACATGTGTATAATGGAATATATATATACATATATATAATTGGGGTATAATGTTTTGTGTTTTAGATGTGTGGAACATGGTTATGTGTGGTGTGGTATATGTCTTCTGTGTGGTGTGTGCAGGGAGTGTGGTAGAATGGGAGTACTTTGTGTGAGGTATGTGGGGGGAATATTTATAGGTGGTATATGGCATGTATGCATATACTATGTGTAGGGTTTGTGGGGATGGGTATTGTTGGGGGGTGCAGTGTGTGCTGTATATGACGTTTGTAGTGTGGGGTTTAGGGTGACTTTTGTGGGATGTGTATGCAGGGGATAGGAGTGTGTGTTGATATATGTGGTACAAAGGTGGGCTACTTAGAGGAGTTTATGTGTAGTGTTAGTGTAGTGTGTGGTGTGAGGATGAGGTATCATGGGGGTGGACAGTGGCATATAGGGGAGGAATGAGTGTTGTGCAGTGAACAGGGTAGATGCAGGCTGTGGTAGCATTTGCATGTGATGTGTACCTGGTGCACTGTATTTTATGCTATGTGTGGTATGTGCACTGCTGCTTTGTATGCATGTGTTTTATGTGCACTGTGAGTATATTGTGTGTGCAGTGTTTCATGGTATGTGAAGTGTGTGTGTAATATGGTTTGTGTGCATATAGGATATGTGTGTATAGTCTGTACAGTTTTGTGTGGTGTATGCATATGGTATGTGTTCATGGTATTGATGTACTGTGCTGGGTGGTGTATTAATGTGCTAGGTATGCACTGTGTGCGGAGGGAAGTTGCAGGCATGGGTCTCCAGTGTGGACACAAGCTGCAGTGGGGGATGCCTCATTCTCTGAGTGCATCTCTGTCACTGGGCTGTATGCTGTGCTGCATACATGTGAGCTGGACACTAGTGACCTACATGGACAGCGTAAAGAGGTCAGATCAAGACCTCTGTCCTGTTTTGACACAACTGTGTCTACAGTTAACTGTCCGGCTTTTATGTGGGGCACTGTGCAGAGGCCATGGCATGGCCTTCACTGACCATTTGAGGGAAGGTGCTAAGGTGAGCTGGCAGGAAGAAGCATCCTCAGTATTGTGCTTACCCATGGACTGGGTCTCCAGAGCATCTCATCAGTCACTGGCCGCATCATCACACCTCAAGTCCTTCCCACTCCTCTGCTTATCTGTCTGGCGTCCAACACCCTGTAATGTGTGACTGGCTGCTGGAGACTAGCTCCCTCTTCCATCCCCATGTGAATGGAGATTTCCAATGTTCTGTCATGGTTTATGCCAGGCTCCTGGAACGCTTGGCTCAGCTTCTCCACAGTGGGTCAGCACAGCTCAGCTGTGTGCTATGCCCATAACTTCTCCATGTCTTGGTTTCTATCCAGGAAGCAAGTCTCATGAAGTCTCAACTCATCTTAAGAAGGAAGGTGGGCAGTGTCTAGAAACTTTATAGTTAGCCAGGAAATGGGGACCGCTCAAGGAACTGCTACAGACAAAAACTCAAGAGAGTGGAGGATGAGGTTTCCTTAGAGCATCCAGACAACAACATAGCTTGGGGCCCAAGGGGGGCATGCCAGACTTCTAGTCTACAGAGCTTCAAAATTAAAATGTGTTATATAAGCCAACAAGTATGCCGTGATTTGTTATGGAAGCCATGGAGAATGTATACAACCCCTTAAGTGTTCTGTGGAGCACTGATCAGAATGGACGTGTGGGTCCCTCCCAATGGGTGGGGTGACCCACACGCCCATTCTGATCATGGATGACAGGGAGGAGTCCCACTGGTGGTGGGTGCCTCCTCCCACAGGGCAGAGGAGGAGACGACAGGGCAACTGGGAGCCAGCAGAGGACAGCCTCCACATCTGGCTTTGTCACTCATCCCAAATGATCTGAGCAAGACACGACCTCCCTGTCCTGTCTCCTCAGAGGGGAGTGCACGTTTGAACAAGGAGATCTCCAGGGGCCCTCCCCAGACACTGTGATACTCCACCAGTCAACACAGAGCAGCTGTCTGCCTCTGGTTTGGGCTCATGTCACTGTTTCTCTTGGTGGAGAACTGAGTCGCGTGCTGACCACTACATGGATGCTCCTATAAGCTCGTAGAAGTCGTCATGGAGTATCAGGCCACTCAGCGCCCATTGCTCACTTCCCTCCCTAGGAACGATCTGCCTGGGGGAGAGATTCCATTGTTTGTAGGAGGAAAATGATAGGCCTACTGCACACCAATAGGAAATGGCTATAGAAGTCCCAAAAGGCTGAATATGCCAGACAGTTCAACAACGGAAAACAATAGGGTTGATCTAAATGTCCAGTGGAGAACATTCTCCACTTCTCAAGACACCAGATATGGAAAGCCAGGCTGCTAACCAATGCAGCGATGATGTTTATGTTTGAAAAGGAAGACAGGCACAAACATTTGTGTGCATTGTTTACATTTGCTATAAAACCTGCAGATGTGCCAGGCATGGAAAAGAGCTCCATTTTCCACAGAGCTGCCAAGCAATCCCTTTAGAACTCCTGCTACTTCGTAAATTTCTCGTGTCCAACCTTCTAACTCAGAAAACCAAGCACTTACAGGGCCCGCTCTCATCTTCTTTCTCCTCAGCAACTTTCCACTAGCACCTCCACTGTGCCAGCAGTGGGTCCTGTGAATCAGTGCTCAGAGCCAGTCCCCGCTCTTGTCACCTGACTCACCTGCCCAGGTGATAGCACGTGTCCGTTCTCCAGGCAGGCTGTGCCACGATGCCTCTTGGGGAAGCTGCCCCTGAGCACTCTGAGTGCTCCGTCCTAGTGCTGTCCTCCCTCTCTACTGTTCCAGAACCCCCATCATCCGACACCTTTCACTGCTTGCTTGCAGCTTCAGTCTGTGAGCTTATACACCGTCATATCCCCAGGATAAAGGATACTGTCTGCACATAGTAGGTCCCCCATAGGTTCTTATGAAGTGAGTGGATGAATGATATACACTAAACCACAGCCAGCAGATGGCTCTTGGGAGCAGGCCAGGACTGTTCTCAAAGGTGGTCCAGGAGAACTATAGCTTTATCTACATGGTCTTCACTGCGCACCATGAAAGGTCTTCATGGACCAGTCTGGATTAGTAGACTATACCACCCACACGCTCAGGGATTGGGTAGTATCTCATCTGTGGGACACAGTGACTCCACAGCCAGAAGAAAACAAGGTCACAGTCCTCTTTGTTGCGTTTTGTGATGACCCTCAGAAGACCACAGTCAGAAGAGGCTTCCAGGAGAAAGGCTTTAGAGTGGGGCAGGCCGCCTGACCATGGGGAGCACACTCCAGATTTTAGTTGAATTTGAAGCCTGGGTCATGATTCACAGTTAACTCTGACGGGAGCCATAGGCTCAGAGGTTGAGCGAATCTATTGGTGTGTGCAAGGGATGGACTAACCAGGCTCAGGACAGCAACACAAAGCCTGCATTTTATACAGCTATTTCCCCACCATCGCTGTCCAGGAGGGACAGCTGAACCAAACAGAGACTTTATCCCTGTCTGGAGCGGAAGGCATTAATTGCATTTTGCAAGCTCAAGGAAGATCATCCAACTTAATTAAGATTGGCCCATTAAGGGAACATCCATCAGCTGCTACTGCAGGAGGAAGGGCTCGAGGAAGGGAGGGAGGAAGGGAAGGAGGAAGGGAGGGAGGAAGGGAGGGAGGGAGGAAGGGGGCTGGGGTGGAAGAGAGGACAGAAGCACAGTGGGGAGCAGCTGCAGTGTGAAGAAAGAACCCTCCACCGGTGTGTCCCCAGAGACACAGACCCCTGTATCTATGGTCACAGGGAGCAGAACGAGGTCTTAATTAATCCACAGTACCTCTGTCTTACCTTACTTCAATCACTCAGTCCTTCTGATTGCCCAGCAATTTAATTAAAGGATTTCCCCTCCTCACAATGGAGTTTCATTTTCCTCAGAGCGCCATTAAAAGAATTAGAAGCCACTGAAGCAGATATGACTGACTCATTCTCCAAGACATAGAATTCCAGAACAAAGAGGAGCCAGCAGGACCCCGGTTCCCCATCCTCCGAGCAGGAAATTAAGGCCCAGAGACAAAGGAAAGTCAGGGGCTGGAGGCAGATCCAGTTCACAGTCCATCTTCCCTCCATTAGCACAGGAAGGGCTCCAACTGGGCGTGTGGCCCCTGAAAATGGCATATGTGACAACTGAATTCGATTTTGAGTGTAAAAGTGCTTGGCTACTGGAAATCAAACAAAACAAAACAAACAAACAAAAAAACACAACACATTTGCAGGTCCTATGACTCTGGCCTTGGAGATTCAAGCGTCTAGGAACAGGGTCAGTAAACTATGGTCTGTTGATTAAAGCTAGACCACCTCTCACTTTAGTAAATTAAGTTTTATTGGAACACAACTACAGTTACTCATGTATGTGGTATGTATGTATGCTTTCATGTCAGGATGGCAGAGCTGAACAGTTGCAACAGAGACTGTATAGTTCACAGAACCTGACATCTATTTGGTTCATTATAGAAAAGTATTTGTCACCCTCTACTACAGGACTGCAGCAGCCCGTGGCTTCATCACAAATCTTCCCAGGACTGCAAGACCCAAAATACTTTCTTAGAACAGACAAAGTGGAAAAAGCTGTCAAATATCAAGCACACACTGTGTATATGTGTATAGCACACACTGTGTACACGTGTATAGCATGCATGCATATTAGACAGCAAAGTTTGTAACACCAATATGCCCAATTGCTTCAGCCTTTCAGAATGGAAAGGACACCCAACTTAAGAGCGAGCTGACTGAAAACTATGAGTAAAGGAACTCGTGTTAGGCCTGGAGTTTTGAGTAGTGGAGAGGATCCTCACACTGCCTTAGTCCCAGTGCCAGCCAATCTCATGCACCCCAATTGATGCCCCTTTCAGGTAGAATCCAGCGTGAATAGCATTCCAGAGTATGTGGGTACAGAGAAACTGCAACCCCAACCTCTGTGACTGGAAAGCTAAGGCCCAAGCAAAGGATGAGACTTTGAGGGCCATTTAGAAACCCATGGCAGTTGGGGAGAGACTTGAGGCTCCTTCTACAGTGCTGTCCATCCCTAAGGCTAGAGCTCAGTCACTCACAGCAGGATTTATTAAGCAGCTGCTTTGAATCAGATGAAGCTCTAGGCAGAGAGAAGAGATCTGCATTAGTAGAACTGCCATGAATGCATTTTCCAGAAGGCCCTGAAGCTCAGCACTGGAGCTGAGGTAAGGCACATGTCCCAGGACATGCTGTCAGGACAGCTGAGGTAATAACACAGGGCCCTCTTTGTCTAAAGTGCCTTTCTTCTGCAATTAAGTTGCATAGTGAAATGGAGCTGTCAGACAGGCAGAGAAGGGCCACCTCTCCTACCCACCACTAAACTCCAGAGGTCCTCCACACTAGCTGTCTGCAGGCACAAGCCCAGGGTCAGTCAGCTTGGGCCAACTAAGGGAATCCTAGCTCCCCCTGCTGGTGCATCACCTGACAATGCCATTTCTCCTGTTCGCGTCTAGCTCCCCCTTGACCACATTCTCCCCAAGATTGCACCTGCAGATGCTGGAGGAGTCTGGAAGGGAAGCTGGAACAGGAAAGTCCTTGAGCGGGGCAAGCAGGTGTGCTAACCTCTGCCACAAATGTGTTCTGCATCTGGGAAGTGGGTGGCAAGGCTTATTGTCAAGGACTAAGAGGTAACACATACAGAGTACCCAGCAGAGGGCTGATGTGGTTGGCAATCAGTAAATATTGTCATTGTGAGCCTCTACATAAAAGGAGAGGTCAATCCAACACATTCAAGCTGGAGCAAAGATCCTTCAATTGGGGTTGACGAGCCCTCTAAAACCATGATATCGTGTGTGCATTCAAATTCTTCTGGTAACAGATCTGTGACTTTCATCAGCACTCTCAAAGGACTTAGCAACCCTGTACAGTCACTGCTCAGATGTGTGCGGGGCCTTCTTTGTAGAAGTGCCAGCACGCAGGCTTCCGTTTGTGAGGCGCTCGTCTTTCCCAGAACCTCAGGGGCAGATCTGGGATAGGCACAAGCTTTGCCTTCTGCTCATCCAGAATCCTGTCCTCTGGAGGCAGGACAGATATTGTCCAGATGAACTGAATGGAGACAGCAGGGTGCACCTGTGTCCTGCTCATCAGCTTTCTTTTCAGCCTCCCACAGATGAGGCCCACGCTGAGTGGGCTAGGTACAGTGCTCTTTCTACTCAAGGCACTTGGCCCTTTTTTTACCCAAGGGTTTCTGATTTACTGTGGTCCACCCACATAAGTTCATCTACCTGAAAATAGTTTCAGCAAACACATTTAGTTCTAGAGTGTGGTTACACTAACTGTCACCAAGGGAACCAGGCCATTTGGAGTGTCCCCTCCTGAGGACAGCAGGTCCTCTGGCCCTCACATAATCAGCCCCTATGAGAAAATAGGATCGAGACGCTCACACTGCCTTGCCTGAGCTAGGCCTCCGCCAGTGTGAACAGTGTTGTTTCTAACTCCGTTTTAGGAGGTCAGGCGAATATGATCCTCCCCCTATGGGAGAAGTACAGAGGCAAAGGGTAAGCAATGGTTTTACGTTTGCAAGTATTTCAATAAAACTTGTTTATCAGATGGAGGCTAGTGCAGAGTTCCACAACTGGCCATGCACAGAGAATATATGTCTGAGAGATGCCCAGCCCTAGGTGACATATCTGCGGTGGAACTTCTATAACTAAGGCTCACAGAGCATAGCAGAACAGGGGGTGGAAAGAACACTAGTGCATCCCTCTACTCTCATCAGTGAAGCTTCCTTACACAACAGAGTGGGATGCACACGGAAGGCCACAACTGGCTCAGTTTTGGAGAATAAGAGACTGCAGAGTGTGTGTCCTTGGATAGGACTCCTATATCAAACCTCACCCACCCACAGCTCAGGGGCCATTGTGGAACGGGGAGGGGGAGGTACGGAAAGACTGTAAGAGCCAGGGTTGGCCCATGAACACAGGGAAGCAGAGGCTTTCAGGTCATTGGAAGCTTGTCCATGTGAACTTGTGGCAGTAGTGGCATCAAGCACAGGACCCATACCAACTCAATCAGACAAGGACCCAAAGTGGTGTAAGGGAAATGGGGGACTGGAGAGCTGGCTCAGCGGGTAAGAGCACTGGCTTCTCTTGAAGATGACCTGGGTTCAATCCTCAGCACCCACATGGTGGCTAAATACCATCTGTAACTTCAGTTCCAGGGGACTCTGATGCCCCCTTCTGACCTCCATGGGCATTGCATAACATGGATGCACTTACATAATAAATGCAGGCAATACACTCATATGCATATATTTTTAACTCCCCCAAACAAAAAAACTTAGATTTATTTGGCTCATAGCTCTGGGGGTTCCGTCCCTGATCAATTGATCCACGGCTTTGGGCCTGTGATGAGGCAGTACATCATGACAAGAGCCAACAGCAGAAGAAAACTGCTCATCTCATGGCTGGGGAGCAAATCAGAGAGCAAGGAAAAGACTGGAGCCCCATAATCTCCTCCCAAGCTCCCAGTGACCTCAAACCCTCCCACCAGGTACCATCTCTCAAATGTTCTACTACCTCCTCGTCCTGGGGACTGAACCTTTAAAACATGGGGTTGGAGGGCATTTAAGATCCAAACTATAGCATCAACTCCCCCAGTACCCTGCTATTAGAAGAAATAAATGATTGTTGTTTGTAGGACAACCCAGTCCACGGTCTCTTGATGTATCAGCCCAAACAGACTGATGCCCACCCTTGAGCCAGTCTGCCACTCCTGCATACAAAGCAGTTGTTACAGAACTAAAGTGATGAGCCCTCTTTGCCACTTGTACTATACCAGGAAACTGGAATGCATTATTTCACTGAAGCCTGGCAACTGGAGGAGGAGGGCCCTGCTATGAACTCCACTATAAAGAGAACAGAGTCTTGAGGAGAATACATAGTGTGCATGGCTCCTTCATGGTGAGACCATCACTATAGCTGGAGTCTGGCATCAGACACAGCAGAGGGGCCAATGGCTGACAATTCTTCACAGAGCGCCAGCTCCGAGGCAAAAGAGCTCCACAGTCCTTCCGAGTGGACCATATGAACGACTGTTACTTAATACACCATGAATGATAAGGCTCAAAGCTAGTTGTGTCCCCTCCCCCAGACCCTGCAGCATCTATCTCTTGAGGTCCTTGGGTTGCCAGCATGTGACCTGGCTAGTTTTGCGACTAGGGGCATCTTGTCAGGTTGTCCTGCCCCTCACCAGTCCCGAGGGTAGGGCTGCTGTCTGAGCATTTGTGGTGCACAGAACTGATTAAGAGCACTGGAGACAGATACAGGATGGAAGAATTAAGACCCAGAGTTAGGTGGCAAGGGCTTGCTCCTTTCACCCAGTTCCCCTAGGGGACTCTGGCACAACACAGCCTTCTGTCTCCACAGACCTTGCTTTTTCCTTTTGTCTGCTTTGTGGCAGTTGAAATACCGAGCTGTCATTGCCTTCTTAGCCTGCAGGAAGTGTAACAACTGCTATCTACCACAAACCGCCGAAGCCTTAAATTACGGCAGGAACAGTGACAGTGATAGATTAGAATTTTAAAATCAAACCCAAACGTGTCCCCATCATGGGAAGAAAGGGGCCCAGCTGACTTGAAAATAATTTACTTAGAAAATTTTGTGGTACATGGTAGGTTAAGGCCCCTCCCCCTTCAGCAGACTTACTTTTTCTTCCCCAGGAAAGTATTAGTCTACTTAATTGATTCTCAAAGACATCCCTCTAGGACTTAAAATTATTACCACTAGGGAGAGATTGACATGGTCCTGCAGGGCTTCTAGAAGCAGCATGGACAGTTCATTGGGAAATTTTCAAAGGGCTGGAGCAGGGAGATTGGTTCAGTATTAAATGGGCTTTCTGCTCCAGCCTTGAAAGACAGAACTGAAGAGCAAAGGGAAAATCATCAGTGACAACAGCTAATGAATTTTAAATAGTTAGGACAAGGAAAATTAATTTGCTAAATTAGTCTTGTAGATACAGGTTAAAAAATGAGTCACTGTCACCTCAAAGCATGAAGCTCAGACCAACTAACAAAGCTCACATTCGCCAGCCAGGTGGAAGATCGTGTCCCCAGCTGAGCACCAGCTGGAGGAGCCAGAGCTGCCCTCCACCTCATGCTTGCTGAGCTCATCAAGTGTCAATTCAGTGGGTCTCTCTGCTCTGGGTTATTTTATAAGCATCTTTGTCTGCACACCATGTGAGTATACCCACTGCTCCCAGGGCCATTGTGAAGACTGATCTCACAATGGAAAGAAAGTACCTTGCAGACTGGCATGCAGAGGGAGCAAAGGAGCTTGCCCAAAGTCACATGCCTGCTGAAAAAGGGTGGTCCGACCATTCCTGTGAAGGAAGGGGGTGGCAGGCCGGCACTAGCCTGGGAACTGGTGGAGGCTGATGACGGCTGGCTGAGGGAGAGTAGACTGTCTTTAAGATCTCCAGATAGGCTGCAGAAGGACAGCCAGTGCAGAAGTTAGAGAAGCTGCAGGATTACTTGAAGAAAGAGCTAGGGCCTTCCAGGCTCCCCAGCTCCAAGTGTCACAGGTACTCTTGGCTGCCCTGGTGCTGTGTCTGGTCTGACTGGTCTTGGAACGTCTGCTCTTCCATTGGGTATTGTTCACTCTTGTCCTCACCTTAGTTCCATGTGGCAGACCTTGCTGCTGCCCCTTCTCCCCCAACTTGAACTTGACCTCCCCCATTTCTGCTCTGCTCTCCTCATTTATGTCCAGGTTGACAGACAGGGAAGGTCTAGGAGTTATAAAAGGGCCTCTGGTCTGCACTCAACACCCAGAGAGCATCACTTTCTAGTCTTATCTCACACAATCAACCATCTTCTCAGCTGTAAAAGTGAGGGAAGAAGAAGACAGAGTGATGCTGGTTACAAATCCAGTGGAAGAACTTGCACCAAGAGACAGTGGTTACAAACGCTTGATTGGATAGGCCTTAGCATATATGACAGAATGTGTGTTTGGGGGAGGGGGTCTGTGAAACTGGTGAAGCTAGAGGAAGTAGTCCAAATATGAGTAAGATGTATAAGATGTATTGTATGAAATGCACAAAAATGCAATAAAAATATGTATTGTGAAAGCCTAAAAAACAAAATAAACAAACAAAACCCACCAAATGCTGACTGGTCATGTGTGGACTCAATGTGACCTTAAAAAGTTACTTAATCTCTCTGTGCTAACAATTCCCCATCTCTAAAATTCTACTGCTGACACCTAATTCACTGGACTGCTGTGACGTGAGGACATTTGCATCTGGCATTGGCGAGGCTCTGCAGAGGCGGCTGTGGCTCAATTCTACAGGAATACAGGTAGTTGACAGAAGGAATCCCAGCACACACTGAGATCCAGTCAAGCAAATACCTAACAGAAAAGAAAGCAGGGAGGCAGGGTCCTGTCAGCCTTTCAGCATAGGCTTTGCTTTGTCTGACATAATAGACAAGTTGGGTTTCTAAACTATCTGCTAACAGCCACGGAGGTGGGGTGGAGAGGACCCAAGGGAAAAGCATGAACAAGCCTGTGTTTTACCACTGGAACATGCCATTTGCGTCAGCAAAGCACCCCAGGAAGGAAGCTCTGGAGAACCAGCCCCACCCAGATATCCACCAGGACATGGGTAGCCAGGACCACTGGCAAGCCCTCAGCTTCCTCTCTCCATGCTTCCAGTCATGAGGACAGCCCATGATGTCCACATGATGGGGCATAACCATATGGGCTTTGCTCCTGAGGGGCCTAGGGTGGAGGAAGCTTGAAAGAAACTTTGAAGAGCAAGATGGGCAGCACAGGCAGGGGGTGGGCAGAAAGCGTTCCCACTTGGCTGGCACTATGAAAACAATGTGCCTCGAGTTAGTGATGCCTCCTGCAGCCACATATGACAAGGTGCTCCAGAGCCTCTGCTCTCTTGCCTCCTGCTAGTCACACCCCTTCCAGGAAAGAGTACAGGATTTTGGACTTTCTGTCCCCCATTCCTAGCAATACAAGTTGCAATGGATGCCTCCTGAGTGTAGACCAGGTACCCTGCAACTTCTCAAGGCTTGTTCACTCGAGTCTGTCCATAATCAGAGGACCGGCAATCATTCCAGTTAAAAAGTAACTAAACTTGGAGTGCTCTAACAACTTGCCGAGGACATGGACGTGACAGAGCTGAGTTGGGGACAAGTTCTCTTCTTGACCTTGGACACTAGCCATATTCACAGAGACTTGTTTCAACAAGAGGCTCCCTGGAATACCGGCTGATCCTCTAACCTCAGTCTACCAAATGACCACTGCCAACCAGGGTTTATGGAAGAAAACCACCCTAGATCACCTCGCACCCTCATCCTTCTTGGAGTTGGCTGGTGGCAGATCTTTTACACCACCCTCTGCAGCTACCTCCACCCCAGGATGAGTGGAAACGCTCTTCACCCATTGTCCAGCCCACACTGGGCCACAGGGTTCAGCTACTCTTTCCCACACCAGCCGCAGAGCAGAGCCCATGTGGCTCAGAAGGCCCTACCACAGGTCACTAGCTTTCTCTACTCATGCAGGCAGAGGGCCCTTCATTCCTCTGATACCAGAGCACTTCTCCTCCTCTCTACGTCAAGACATTGCTTTTCCTTGTGCTGAAACCCCACCCTAGATGCAGAGGTGTGGAGGGGGCGGGAGTCCTGCAGAGATGAGGAGGTAACAGGGAGGCCAATGTGGGTTTCAAATTTCATCCTCCCCACAGGAAGCTGCCACGGTCTCTGCACCAGTTTCTGCATCCCAACACACAGCTCCCCTGGAGAAGCATTCCTAGAGGACATAGCAAGGACCTCTGTGAGCCAGACACAGGGACATCAGCAGAGCCAGGGTGGTCAGGATGGGCGGACTTGTCTGCATCCCTCCCTCAACAAATATAAGAAGTGTTTAAGTAACACCCAGGCTGGGGTCTCGGTCATACAACACTACCCTGAAGGCTGTCACTTACAGCATTTCCTTTCATTCACATGGACAGAGCACTGCTGCTGCTTGGCTGGTTGGTGATCAGAGATTCGGCACTGGGGACAGAGATTAACCCCAGAGACATGACCCTGAAGCCAACCTAAGAGAGGAGGGCATCACCAGCAGCAGGACAGAGCCTGGGTCTAAGGCAGGTCCTAGCCCAATCTTGACATGGGTGGGATAAATGAAACCCACCCAAGAAGGGCAAAGAACACGGCAGGGAACTTGTATTCCACCCACCTCACCACAGAATGGGAGGTGAAGGGAGAAAGTGCATTTATTTCAAAAGCAAAAGAATTCCAAGCTGGGCCCCTGTGATGGGGAAGTGGTCACTCACTTGTCCCAATGCCCCTGCATCGAGGAGGGTGGGGCTCGGTGGAAAAAGCCAGGGCAGTCCCACCCATCCCACCAGGTGGTGACTCAAAAGCCATAAGGCCACTTGCTGTATGGTGTCTCTCCCCTTTGCCTACCGCACAGTGGGCCCAGACGAGGATGAGCACCTGGAGGGTCAGGGACTGAGGTTGTGATCAGAGAAGATGCTGATTGGGGATGGGAGTCTCTGGACCCTAAAGCAAGGGAGGGGCAGGGCAGAGTTGATGTAAAGGTCTTCTGGAAACAGAGGATGCTAGGTCAGAGGTGGGAATCTGTGCTGAGGACTGGGGTTCTGTATTGCTGGTGATACACTGGCCCCGACCACCCAAAAGACAGTGTGGAGAATACCTGGGCCCCTGAGCAAAAAAGACAAGGACAGTGTTACTCTGCAGGCTTGGAAGGCTGGGTGGCCTCCTTGCCCTGGTATTCCCAGTGACCAGGAAGCCTAGCTGCCGCCCTATGCCATGCAAGGAGGCTGGGATCCTCTAGAGTTCCGGGGCTGGCTGCTCCCCAGCCTGCTCCTCCATGGGCTGCACGGCCTCCTGCACATACACGATGAACTCCGAGGCCTCCCCGCCCTGCGTGTACACGGTCACGGTCTCGATGCCCTCCACATCATCAGAGGATACCACCAGATGGTGCTGCTCGGCCAGCTCCACCGAGGCCTGTTGGAGCGCCTCCTGGATCATGACTGTGTGGTTGGAGCTGGGTTCCTCATCAGTGACCTGGGAAAGCAAGAGAAAGGTGACACAGGTCCAGTACCAATGACAAAACCAGAACTCTGCAGAGCAAGGTTGTCCGCCCTGCACACAATCTTCTCAGCAGTGCTGAGCTACCTCATACATACCCATGTCATGGAAAAGGGCAGTTATGGCTCCATGACACATAGTGACATGTTTAGGGTCCCTTCCATGGGCAAGAGGTGGGACCCAGGTTCACAGCCCACACCCAAACTCCTTTCCTGAGGCCACGCTGCCTCCTTGGTCTTCCATGAGGTCTCAGGTCACTAGCTTGAGGGTTGGAAGGCACTGTAGGGATCACTCAGGTGGGAGGCTCCTAAAAATGTGCAGCTGGCCCATTTGGTACTGCTGAAGAGGCTAGGTTCCTGCCTGCAGGATCTGCCTCCACATACTCTGGGCACTCTACCCTGCATGCAGCCATCCAGCAACACCGATACCCTAGCCATTCTGGGGAGGCTTGCTGTGTTGGGCAGGGTGGGGGCAGGGAGGGGACTATCTAGTAGTGGAGGGCACCAGGTGAACTCTACACCAGGCCTTTCTTGGTATCTCTAAGATGGCAGAGTCCAGGTGAGGCCAAACTGCAGCCAAAGCTAAGGTGCCATGACCCTGACTCTGGGTTGTTTGTAATAACAACCATCGTTGACCTGAGAAAAGGAGTGAAAGGCATAGCCAAGGCTTAGGAACAGGAGAGAGCAGACTGCAAAACTGAAGAAGAATGCACAACAGTCCCAGGAGGATGGCAAAGGGCTGGTGTGCAGGACCTCAGGCTATGGTAGATGTTGGCATGGCCATCCTCTCTCAGGAGTCATCCTCCCTTGAGTGGCAAGGACGAAGTGCTCCACCCTGCACACTGGGCAGGTGCGAAAACTGGGCAAGACATTCCCTACAACCCTCCGCTTATTCATCTGAGAAAGAGGGAATGGTGTGCCCACCTCAGAAGAGGACCAGGAGAATCACAGGAAACTACATGCAAACTGGGTGCTGACTTGCACCACTGTCTTCTGACATTCATTCATTCACACATTTTCTTAAATACCTTCTGTCAGAATCTGGGATACCAGTTAGTCTCTCATTTGACAAAACTTCCATCACATTTTTGGCTACCACTAACTATAATCTCCAGGAAGGCAGGAACACCGTGTGTCTTGTCACAACTATTTCCCAAGAGCCAAGACAGATGTCTGGTACACAGTGTCAGTATGTATTGAATGCTGATCTACTGGTCCAGGCACTGTAGCGGGTGCTAAGACAGCGACACAGTACAAAGCCAGTCCCCAGGATCTCAGGACTGATGAGGAGGCACCAAGAAAAACACGACTGCACTGGAGAAGACTTCAGGGTCCCGGGCAGGAGTGCGGTGGGCTCCAGGCAGGTGGACAAAGGGAAAGGATGCCCAGGGTCCCGGGCAGCTGTGGGGTGGGCTCCAGGCAGGTGGACAAAAGGAAAGGATGCCCAGGGTCCCAGACAGGTGTGTGGTGGGCTCCAGGCAGGTGCACGAAGGGAAAGGATGCCCAGGAGATGAGGGGTATGGGGACTTTGCTCAGGCAACCGAGAGAGTGCCCATTCATGACATTCCTGACTCTTCTCTGCCCATGACTGAGCATGGTAGGTGCTTCCTACTGTCTGCCCTGCACATCCCAGGCCAGAGCCACACTTTCTAGCTTGAAGGGTCTCATGTCAGCCCTGCAGGTACTGAAGCTGCCTAAGGAGGAAGGGCTATGTCAAAAGGTAGGGTACGTTCAGTTCAGAGAGCATCAGTCAAGACATCTGTAGGTAGAATCCAGACACTGCAGTGTTGGTCCTAAAAGGTAACTGTGGGTGACAGAATCCCCCAGAAGCTGTCGAGCTATTCAAAGAGGAAACTGCTAGGTCTGTTGAGCCTGGTTCTTTTTTTTTTTTTTTTTTTAGAGTGAACCAAAACTTTTATTTCCCTTCTTTTACTGATTGTTTCTACTTCATTTCTCTGGGAAGATGTACCAGGAACCAGGACTGTAGAGGTAAATATTGATTTATTTTGAAAGACAGTATCTGGCAGGAGATTAGAAAAAGGGAAGAATGGATGATATATGCCAGGGTCTCAGGACGCCCACATGTGCAAACAAGAGAGCATGCTCTAGGTAAGCAGGTAAGCATGATGATATCATGTGACAAGCAGCAGGTGAGATCCAGGGTGAGGTCAAGTGATAGGTGAGTGTCAAGGCATGCTCAAAGACATGACAGAATTATTTGGATAAGGTGATTGTTATCAAAGTTGTACCATAAAATGTAGGAATACTGACAGAAAATTTTCACTAATCCAAACCTCTTGTCCTTTTAACAACTCTAACGCCACATGCCTAAGTATTGGGATTGAAGTCCTATACCAAAGATGAGAACTACCCTGCCCATCTCTGAGGTACAGACTAGAGCCCTGGTACCCATGACAATGTAATGAGCATAAGCACTAAGGCAGCCCCAGGTGAAAGTGGGGGTCCGCAGATAACAGAGCATGGCCACTGCCCACAGACATGGGTAGGAGATGGGAAAACTAGGGGGCTGGTTTACAGAGGCAGTGCTGGTCACAAAGAGACCATGGTGAGAAATGACATAGCAGGCAGAACATGGTGAGCAAAGGCCAAAGCTGTATCCAAAAGCCCTACAGAGACCACTGGTCACCTCCCAGAATTCCCCTGCCCCCTTCACTCTATGCTGTGAATGCCACTGATGTATCACTTTCATAATCACTACCCTTGTGACTATTTCCACAAGGCCGCACCAAGCTCAGTTCCCATTCCCCTCAGATCCAGGATTCCCCACCACTCTTCAACTGCTCATGAACCCTGCAGGATTCTGTGGTCTCCATCCTCAACATTCCCTCTGACCTTCATCCTTGCAGACTCGTCCACACCGGACTGAACAGGACTGCAGCCCCCAAGGCTCCAGAGTACGTGACCTATGTGCATGCAGGGGTTCTCAGAGACAGAGGTCCCACTGTGCACAACTAGGGCTGTGCACAGTATGGCAGAGTGAAGGTTGGGGACAAAGTGCAGATGAAGTCTGAAGTGACATTTACAGCCAGATCTTCAGGAGGTCTGAAGAGCTTTGGCCAACAGCAAGCAGACTGAGTCTTTATTTTACAAAGGAAGACAAGAGGTTTCCAAGAAGGGACCTGCCTCATCCCGTCTGTGGCATGTGATGAGTCTAAACTTGCTCATCTCGGGCAGACTCCATGAGGACTGTGCTCCTGTCAGGGTCCTAAATATTTGCATCTGCTTTGCCGCATAATCTTTTCTAAGCATTAAGTCCATTTAAGAGCACTCTTTCTCCATCTGTTTTGTTTCGCTTCTTAAACTTCAGGCTTGTCCAACAAAACCCAGCACTACATTTACCCACTAATTCTCATGATACAACACAATTGGTTGGGCTTATGTCACCACCAAAGGCGATAGAGATGATAGTAAATGAGCATTTCACAGAAGACTTGCCACAGGCTTGCTGCTGAGTTAGCACAGGTGGAGTAAGACGTGTCTGCTGCATCTTTGTTGTCACTGAGCATCCTAAACATACCTGATGCCAACTTGGGGTTCCCAGCGTCCATGTGCTGCCTGCTGGTACACCTGTTTCACACACTCAGGAGTTCCGTGTGTGGCTCTGAGAGACCTGCAGAAGCTGCTTGCACAGCTCTGACCCTGGGAAGGCTCGCCTGTGAGTACCTTATCCAGGGGACAAGCAAGGGGGAGGCTGCTGCTGTACAGAAGCGTTCATGAAACTTCCATGGGGTGCGCCATGCATTCCAAGTGTCACATGATCACATCCACTTTCCCACCAGTTTTGTAAGCCATGCCCTTCCTGCCCTGCCCCCGTGGAAGCCAATCGCTATCTGGCATTTGCAGTTTACTGAACACTTTCCCAGGCATCACCCCAACTGCTCATCCATACTGCAACTTGGGCATATCTGCTCCCTCTTCACAGACAGGATCACTGAAGCTCCTACCAACCCAGTGACCCATCTAGCCATGCAGTTCACAAGTAGCAAAGGCTCATCTGGGTCTACATGATCCTCAGTCTAGAGTTCCTCCTCGGCTGGTGCAGTGTGACAGTGACTAAAGGCATCGTACACTACAGACGGACAGGGTTGAATTATTCTCTTTAGCCATCAGAGGCAGACAAAGGTTAGCTGTGCAGCTCTTACCATTCTCTTTGTTCAAAATGATCACTTTAGTCGCTTAATCTATTATCACAGGCTTAAAATTGTTCTTTGCAGCAGAAATAATATGGCTTTCACGGTGTCATTACCCCCTGAGATGGATACTCCATTTTCCCCAAATGCTGTATCTAACATGTCTTTCAGCTAAATTATTAGCAGCACAGATAGCGTAATAGAAAACCTTAACCCAGGGGCCCGTACAATTATTCACTGATCAGATCTATGCTCTGCACTTCTGCTCAAGTGTTCTGGAATCTGGATGAGACCCTGGGAGTGACCTGAGCACTTGGCAGCTCTAGCAATGCCTGGACAGCAGCATCCTGTGAGGATCCTGTCTCTGCCCTCATCCCACCTAGTCCATTCTGAAGCTGGAGGGAGGTTCGTGGGATGCCATGTGATCCAAATGCCTCCAGTTGCTGCCTCCTAGTTTCCACATTCCTCTCCTGTCTTTTTGTCTCCTTCGGCTCCCCTCTCTACTTTCTACATAAGATCCATCTCTAGCAGCTTAAATGTTTTCTTTCCTAAACTACAAAAAGAGTCCTGGAATGTTCTCTCATTCACAAAGCCCTCCTTGAGGAAGACGCAGCCCTGTGTCACACTCCTTCAGGGCTATGTGGCCCTGCATGGGCTTTGTGTTACAATCTATCTCCGAATTCTCCCCGTAAACCTGGAGCATCACGGGAACGAGAATAGCACTGAGGCACTTGGCCGCTGGCAGGGCCACTTTCAGAAGATGAACAGGTGCTAGGGACAGCCCCAGAGCCACGTACAGGCAGAACCTGGAGGAGCTAAGGAACCCTATGGAGCAGCCACATCCTCCAGGACCAGGGGCTGCCTGTCCTTGTTCAAACCCTGCTGAGAGGGGCCCACGTTATGATGCACATGCAGGGAAGACAACATACTGCCCATGGAGGGGAAGTCCCAAGGTTTCCAAAGACTCAAAGAGGAATACAGGCTGACAGCACAGAAGGCCACAGTGCAGGATAGAGTGGGAGCAGATTCCAGATGTCCTGACTTTGGGTTTGTAAAACTCATTCCCCCACTAGGTGATTTCATACCCTCTACAGAGCAGTCTAATTACCAGGAGAATAAAGCCAATGAGCCCAGTGCCACCTAGCCAGGGGATCATACTAGCCCTAGAATTACTGAGCAAAGAAAGCAGCCAGAACACTAAGTGTTGAAGACATGCAAATACAGCTCTGAGCTTCTGCAATCACCTGGTATCCTCGCTGTGAAGGCTGACAAACAGTCTGCTAAGAACAGTTAATGCCTGCTGTGCAGATGCTGGCTCAAACATATTTGTATCATACTACTCACGCCTCACAACACCCTAAGGATCTTAGTACCCAAGCCTCAGAGAGAGTGGCACTGAGGGGAGGATGAGAAGCTGCTTGTGGGGACCTACCCACCCCATCCATGGATGGTCCAGTGTAGGCTGTAGCCACATCCAGGTACCCATGCCTCTGATGGACAAAGCAACCCAGGCATCTGCACAGGACTGAGTCAAGTTGGCCAGCAGTGTAAGGGCCACCTCCCACACTCTTCCTGATTCTCCTATAAACCTCCTGCATAGGACTGAAGCACAATCTCATTTCACATTATACTGTCTGTTTAGTAAGAATACACTGAGAAGTTCCTCTGTCACAATGTCTCATGCCTCAGGAAAAGATGTCCACAAACATGCCCAAAGGTTGCACAATAGGGAGTAGGACCATCTTCTGACAGCATGGCCCCCTGGACTAGGCAGTGCCCTGCCCTGCATCCTTAACAACCCAGCCAGGATAAATGTGAGGGGGTATCTTGTCCAACAGGAAGACCATAGCTAAGAGGTGGCCCACGGGAAGCCTGCAGAGGGCACTTCTTCCTGGAGGCAGCACTTGACCTTCAACTCATCATTCCCCAACTCCCCCTTCAATCCCAACCAGAGCACATATCCTTCTGTTTATGACACTGCACCCAAATCACAGCTTCCTGGGACATCGAAACAGCCCTGAGATACAGCCAAGGACACAGAAACACGAAAAACAAAGACTAATTAAGAGAAGAAAAAGCTGTAGCTCATGGCTGAATCCCACAGAGGCTGCGATGAAGAAAGGGGAAGCTCGTACGAGCTGGGTATTGATAGGCGCACTCTTTAAACCCTACAGAATGTAATGAATAGCACACATCTGCGTCACACCTTTCACCCAAAGCTTTCAAAACACTGTGCAAATAAGTTCCTGGCACCAGATTCCCACACACCTGCACCAGGGGCTCCTGACCACATTTGCATTTTGTTGTCTCCTAAACAAAGTTTAAGCTCAGTCCCAATGCAGCATTAGAACTGCCAGGCTGTTGACAGGGAAAGCTGGACCCAGCATGTTATGTGAACTTGGCTCTGGGCACATAAATAGATGATGATTAAAGGAAGATGAAAAATTCCTTAGCTGGTCCACAGGAAAAGAAACCAGAATGATACACAGTGGGAAGGCATTTATCACACACTTTGTTTTAAACTCTGAATGAACAAACCAGCAGCACAGTTCCATTTACATGCTACCCATGTGCCTAAGCCTGAGGCCCTTGCACACTCTGGGAAGGTGGCTTCACTTCAGGGAGCCCGGCTGAAGTGTCTTGTCAGGACTGGGACCGTCATTTGTGCCTTTCTGGACATAGAAAGTCCGGTTCACGGTTGTTGCTGGCACCACTGGGAACCTCTGGCTTCAAGCATTCATCACATCTCATTTCATTTTTAAATAACTAGAGCCAGTTTCCTACTCATTAAACCATGTCTTGGAGAACAGCTCCCTCTCTCAAGGTGGCTTAGTGTCCATGGCAAGGAGGGTACCTGGGGCTGTAGTCCAGTAAATGAATGGAGACACCATTACTTATCCCCTCCCACTGGCACTCCTGTTGCTCAGGATTGGTCCTCAAAACCTGCTGGGAGCCATATGATAGGGAGAGGCATGTGGGACTCTAAATGCCAGCAGCAGGACTCAACATGTTTAAGACCATCAACAGAACATAAAGAGCATCCATCATGGGCAGGGCAGTGATGTTGCCAGGCATGGGAGAGGCAGAGACTCTAATTCTCACAAGATGAGCTAGGTGTGTCTGTAAAGAAAGGGTGGAAGAAAGGAAAGACAGGTGACTTTGCATATGTTGTATCCCAGGGGCCTGGTTCCTCCAAGGGGTGGGACCTGCTGTGGAGAATTGACTGAGGAGAGTTAGCCATGGAGGGAGGGGCTTCTGGGCACCATATTGGGACAGGAGCTGTTACCAGAGTGCAGCAGCCAGGCGTGAGAATGGAATGGCCCAGCATTTACTGACCTGGAGCAAGACTATGGGCCCATGGGGCGTGGGGGAAAGCTAGTGGTGACTATGGGGGGCTGCAGGAGTGATGTGGAATGGCGGACTCTGAGCTGCTGCTCAGAGCTGGGCACCAGGTGTTTGTTTCTTTTTGAGTCACTCCTTCCCCCACAGTATAAACTATAATAAATTCACATAAAAATAAGCCATATGGTTTCTCTGATAGCGCAAAAGACCCTGAGAGAATGCGGGTGACAAAATTGGCATAGTTGGCAGGATGGCGCTAGAAATGACAAACTGTGGAAGTTTGGAAAAAGCTAGAGAGCTGATGGTGACACTGATGTGGTTTTTACAATGGATTATAAAATCTGTAACTAAAAAGAGGCCAGCCATGCAGAAGTGTGGGCCACAGCTGTGTTGTAAATGTGGGGGTATGTTGCAGGTATGTTAAGATTTGTTAAAGGTTGTCCAGAGGCTAAAAAATCTTTTACCAGCTCTGCACACAAAGGGAGAACCCAGAGCACCCAAAGAGGTGACGTGGCCACTTTGCATAAAAAAACTGTGTCCCAGGCGGGGAAGCTGAAAAGGCTACAGAGGTCCTGGCAGATCCAGTTACAGAGTTTGAGAGAGAAAAAAAGCTGGACATTTTAACTTGTGTAAGGTCCAAAGACTCAGAGAAAAAGACAAATAATAGTAAAAAAAAAAAAAAAAAAAAAAAAAAATTAAAAGCCTGGATTGGCTGGACATGGTGGTACATGACTTTAATCCCAGCCCTCAGGAGGGAGCTAACAGTGCTGTAGCTAGGAAATACACCACCACTGGAACTGTTAAAACTAGGAAAGACTTACAGTCAAGCAATCAAAAATCCCCTAGCCATGTGGCTTGTGAGAGTATGGGATATGGGAGTAAATGACTTCAGTCTAAGTCCTTCAGAAGCTTCACAGCTGAGTTATATAACTACCCATCCGTCCTTACGATATAGGCTGTTCAACCTAGGCCAATGCAGGGGGGAGCAGTCCTTAATGGGATGGCTGGTTGAAGGCATTAAAGGTACATGGTCATTACCAAGAGAGACTAACATGATTAGCAGGGGCTGGAGGACTTTAAAGGAAGGGCAGGCATTACTGAGAGAACTAGGAATGAGAAAAGCAATATATGATGTTCAGTTCACTGGGCCAGATAAGACTGTGTTCACCAGAGATATGAAAGAAAGATTAATTCAGCTGGGACCTCAAGAATGGTATGGCGCTTTAATGGTTTTGCTAAGCCCTTTAATAGGACAGGATCTGTACAAAGTGAGAGAGGCTTTAGCAGATCTAAGTGACTCTGACCAATGTGTGAAACGTGTCTGTAGAATAAAAGAACACCCTACAAGAGATATAAAAAAGACCAGACAGAATGGTCTGTTTGGGTTACTCGAAGACAAATGTGACAAGACTTATGTCAAGCCCAAATTCCAAGAAAAAAATTGATAGAAAACCAAATTCAATACTAATGAGTTTCTGGAAGGCTTTAAAACCAGAACAGTTTACAAAAGGTATTCAAAGGATAAAAACTGTCCGAGGGATGGTTAACAATCCCCAAGGATTAAATAAGATGCATTTCTCTTTTGATATAGGCTATACTAGGGGTGGAAGCAGTTTTTCCCACAAGGTTCTCCCCCGGCAGCCTGGTGTGGTCAATGGAGAAATGACAGATATGGCTACAGTCAGATATGGGTAGACCCAGGGCCTGCCTGACTCAGGGAACCAACAGGTTTAGCGGGGACAGGAGAAAACCCCTGCCTCGTTAGCCCAGTGCAGAGTCAGACAACTGGAGCCAACATCTGTAAGTGTATCAAGAATAAAAGAATACAAAGAGATTTCATGTAAAATCCCCCAAGTGCAAAATGACTCCAAAGGGATAACTAAAGATGGCAAAGAGTTAACCAAATTAATGCCTCGTACCCATGCTATGGTACCTAACAAGGGTCTATGGATTGATTTAATATATAATGTTAAGTTTCCTTTGAGTGTTTTACAGATGTGAAACCCGTTTAAAAGATACCTGAAGAAGCAAAGGCCAGCAGGAGCTGTAAGATTATTGGGAGTTTTATGGTTGGGTAAGATGAAGACAGAGACTCCAAAACTATAAAACTGTTAAGAAATTCTACCAGGGGTGAGTTGCCCCACTATGAGCTGTTGGTCAGAGAGATCCTAGAGATCCTCCAATTCACCAAGGCTATTGCCATTAATGTTGGTTGTACACTAGAAAGGTCGGTAAGGCCATGTTGCTGAAGACACTGCTGCATGTTGTGAGTGCAGGAGAAGAAGAGATGGAGCTGAGACTAAGCCAAAAAATTCCACTCCACTGGATGGATGGATGGATGACGTTCATATTGCCAGAAGGCGCTATGCAGATGGTTGGTGAAGAAAAGATCCCCTATGATTCTACTCAACAATGGACCCCGTGTACTGCACACTATGGACATGCCAAGCAATGCCTACAAGTGCAATAATCGCTCAACCAACATATGTACAACTGATAAATTTCTAATTAGATAAGGCCCTCTCCAAGGGGTGGAACATACTTCTGGTGCTATAGACCAGGCCAACGCCTTGTGTCGAGAAAGGCTACAGGCCCTAGTGGGGAAGCCATCACAAGTATACTGTTTAATGAATATAGTACATCTACTGGGATATCTTCTAGGCATTTGTATTTACATTCATTTTTCTTTAAATGTGTCTATTTCCTTCCATTTGTCTTTATAGTAGAATAAACCCACTGAGATAGATCAATGGCCATGGCTTAAAGACAAATAATGGGGAGACCCAAGAAGTCATTATCTTGCCATGACAAAAGAGAGATCACCCTATATCTGTCACCCCCTCCAAGGCTCGGGGACCTTAGTGGAAGATTGACAGAAAGATTGTACGAGCAGAGGAAAAGGGTGGAGTGTATCCCAGGGGCCTGGTTCCTCCAAGAGGCAGGGCCGCTGTGGAGAATTGACTGAGGAGAGTTAGCCATGGAGGGAGGGGCTTCTGGGCACCATCGTGGGACAGGAGCCATGACCAGACTGCAGCGGCCAGGCGCAAGAATGGAACAGCTCAGCCTTTACCAACCTAGGGCAAGACTACAGGCCCATGGTGTGTGTGGGAAAGCTAGCAGTGACTATGGGTGGGCTGCAGGAGCAATCTAGAATGGAGGGCTCCGAGCCATGTCGCAGAGCTGGGCACCAGGTGTTTGCTCCTTTGTGAGTCACTCCTCCCCCATGGTATAAACTATAATAAATTCACATTAAAAATATGTTATATGGTTTGTCTGATAGCAAAAGAGACCCTGAGAGAACTCAGGCAACATATGTGTACATGGATGTGCATATATAAGCAAGTGTTTACATATATTTGCAATATGTATACATGGGTATATATTTACATAGGGATGTATTTATATATGCCCAGGTGTTTATACACATATGTTCATCTATTTGTATATGCATGCAAACGTGCAGGTGTATGGGCATGTATATCTAAGTGAGTCTTGTATATGTCTATGTGCATATACGGGTATGGGTATACTATATTTTTATACATGTGCATGGATATGTGCATGGTTAATGGATGTTTGCATATATGCATGTTTGTGTGCATGCATGTGTGTATGTGTGGGCATGATTTTCTGCATTCCCACATGTGGGGCTGTCCTGCTATCTGCATCTTTAAATTTCTAGGGCCTGCAGTAAGAAATCTCTTTGTGTACATTGCCTTTTCTTTCCTGCCCCCATCTAATGACACTGCGTGCTCCCTGTGTCACTTCTGTTAATGATGGAAGCAGGCAGGCCCCCTCACGGTTTGCAGAGTTTGGGGGTCCCTAAGCCCACTGAATTCCTTACAGCTCTGTGAGGAATGTGGAAAGGCAGAGAAGATTCCCATCATACCTTGTGGACAGTGGTGGCTCACCCCAGTTTATAGATTCCCTCAGCAAACAGGTGATCCATTATTTAAAGCCAAATCTAAGGGCTCCAAGGCCATGATCTTTCTCATGGATCCTCTTTAGTGGTCTTAGTTTCCTGTAACTGCAGAATGGAGTGCAGGTTCTCCTTGAAGCCTTCCTGCCCTGCTCCTCTTTCCCCTGCCTCCTCACTCAACTACACAACCTGAATATACACACTCCCTCTTGCCTCTGGACTTCACCCTTGTGGCTCTACCTGCCTCATCCACCCTTTTCTTGAAGATTCTCTTGACAATGGGAATACCAGTTTGTGTTCTCTTTTATAAGAAGTCCCTCAGGCCACTTGAGCTCATGTTTCCTCACAACCTTGTGTTGACACCAGCCATATGTTCACTCAATGGGGTCCCAGCTTTTCATTGAGACTCCTATGAGAAGCACAGCCTGCCATGCTATCTCTGCCTGCCAGAGCGCAGGCATACTTGGCCAACATGAACAGTGCCTCCATTTCTCAAACACATCACAGAGTAAAGAATACACAGTGCACATCACCTAAGGAACATGCTTAACTCAATGGGGCCGAAAGCAATCAAGAAACCAGAAAGCTCTAAAGTCAGGGAAAGGTCTGGAGGGACAGGACTGGCATTGGGCTAATAGAAGAGAAGGTGTCACTTTCCTCACCTGGACCTAAGACATGGAGTGACACCAGCCCTTGCTTTGCAAGGCAAACAGGAAGTGGCTTCTGTGCTGACATACCCAAAAATGGTGAGGCAGTTACTGATTAAGCTGTTTATGATAAGTCACCTACTCTCTGCTTTGAATATCACATTTCTCATAGGCCGAATCCCCATATGCTGCAGATCACTTATGGGGCCTCTTCTGTTTGAGAGTCAGAACATGCCAGATACTCTGCTGAGCCTGGAGACAGGACCATGAGAATCACCTGGCCCCTGGCTCGCAGGGGGCATGGGAATATTTTATCTTGGAAAGCCAACATACAGTGGAGTGGAAGGGAAGTAGTTGGCAGTCAGGGAGCCTCAGCTCATAACTCTGTCTTGAACACAGTAGGAACTGCAGAAATCTGAAGACTGACAAGAAATGAGCAATGCAGGGAAAGAGCAGGCAGGAGAGCACAGCACAGCAAATGCCCAGCAGCCCAGTGCAATAAATCAGTACAGATGGGGCATAGCGTGTGCCAGGGGAAGAGATGGAGAAAAAGGAAAATGATCTGGCAGGACACAAAGAGCCAAATCTTGAGGAATCTTATGGGGATTTTAATGGGGCTACAATTAATGAACACCTCTCTCCACTAGACAGAAGAAACAATCAGAAGTCCAGGACACATTCCCGCTAGATTCAGAGTGTTGATGTGATGTGAAGGAGGACAGAATGGAAAGATAGAGGTCAAAGGTCAGGGACAGGCTAGAATTCATGCAAGGCAGCAGGGGCCAGAATATCCAAGTGGCTATGGAAAGCATGGACACACTGGGGTGCTCCATTGTCAGCACTTCCACCCCACCCCGCTCCCGCTCCCATAAGGTCCTCAAGCTGAGCCCTTCTGGGCCTACCTGGACCACCACTCTAATTCACCACCTCCTACATATGCATCCTGCATAGGCTCTGACAGAACCCGGTCTCCCTGGTCTCTCCTCTCTAGTCTCTTGCCTCACTGGACTCTCTATGCAGCTCTCCTCATCTCCTTCCTACCAACATCCTGCTCAGACTCTACTGCTTTTTCCTCCTCCTCAGCACCCAGCGCAGGCATCCTCTCTGTCTACATCCCTTCTACATCTTGGCTGGTGTCATGACTTTCCCATTTCAATTTCTAGTCCACGCCCCTCTCATTAAATTCAAACATGGCAGCTTATTCCCCACGAGACATGTCCATCTGGGTGTCAACTATCATTTCCAAGCTAGAAGAGTAGAGACAGGGCTATTCACTTCTCAAATCCGGAAGCTCCTCCCTGCCTCATCATCTGAGCAGGAGCACCACCACTCTCCCACTTTCTAAACCAAAGGCTCAGGAACCATCCCAACTGACTTAGCTTCCAAACACTCCATGTCCAAAGCATGAGCCTGATCAGCCATCTCTGTGGTGAAGTGCAGCCTGGAGTGCCCCAGATCTACCCTCCTCCACAGCACTCTTTGAGTCCAGGCTGATTCCCACCCTGTGTCTGACCACAGAGTTCTTAATGTCTTAAGAACCCACAACATGAAATCTTGTCCTACCACCTAAAGCCATGAACAGAAGGTGGGAGGTGCTGAATCTCACAGAAGTGCACATGAGGGCAATATGGGACTCTGAGGTGGCACTGAGGCCAATGGGAGCGAATGGTGAATGTGGCTACTGTAAGTCCACGTAGTCTTCATTATGAGCGATGCCAGCCCATGTCAATCTCTTCTCAACTGCCCTCAGCTCTATCTGGAGTGCTCCTTGACCATCTGACTATACATGACTCACTTCTACTTTGCCTCCTTATAGTTAGAACACTGGATCTTTGTTTCCTTTTGCCGTGAATGTGTGGGTATCTGAGGGTAGTAAAAGCAGTTTGACAAAGGGTTTTCCATTCAGTAGGGGCTCTGAATCCATGGGCTAGCCACCCTGTGAGCTGTCAACCACCTGCCTTCCTAGTAGGAGCTGGCCCTGCTACTTACTATCTAGCTCTGTGTGTCACTGGAAGAATGAACTAGGCCTTGGGCCTGATGTCCTCAGAGCCTTTGTCTTGTTACCACCCAACTCTTGCCTGACTGTGTTCTAATGTCCAGTTGTTCCCATACTTAGAGAAATAAGAAAAGAGTGGAATTAGTATTTTATTCCAAGGCCCTTTTACCTCCAAATGCACTGACTCTAGGATATAGACAAAGCTTGTTTACAGACAAAGCTCTACATAACCCAAGAGTGAGGATGAGAAAGGCCTATGGTGGGCCCTTGCATCTAGCACAGTCCCTATGCGCTCTGGGAAGGAGCTTACTGCTTCCAGTATTAGGGATTCTCCACTGTTCGCATTATCGCCAGGCCACTGTTTCCCCAGCATTCTCAAAAGGGAGACAGATCCATTCCACAGGGTCACAGCCATCACATTCTCTGTTACAACCTGGCTTAGGAGTAGAGATGCATGTACTGGAAACCCAAGGAAATTATGAATACAATCCTGAAGTTACTGAGGAAAGAGAAAGGATAAATGAATGTGGTTTATGGAAAAACATCATAAATTTCTAACTCTAGAAACGTATATACAAGACAAAAATGGGGAAAGCTACCTAAAAGAAACTTGTAGAAATATCAAAAGATATTCATAGGCAGGAAGAAACCATTTCAGGTGTCACTGAAGATTTAAAGCCTTTTAAAGGGGAGAGGACTGGAGGGAAGGACGAAGGCTGTGACTCACTCGCACCAGGCAACACATCTTTCACGGAGGGAGATAACACGCTGCCTCCCCACCACCTCACTATTTTTTCCTGTAAAAGACAGCAGATACTTTTCTTTTCAAGAAACACACATCTTGGACACAGTCCACAGCCAAACTGTAATGCCTGCTTGCTAACGGCTACTGCCAGTCCCTACAGAAATCCCCAGGGTCTGAGGTGCTGAACTTTACAGTGGCCATAGATGCCTGTTAGGCACCAGGGCATAGCGAGGCTCTGCTGCAGAGCATGTCACCTGCTCCGTGGACTTGTCCACCCAGATTCCCTGACCCAAGGGGAGTGGGAAGGGCCAACTCTCTGATGTGACAGGGTGGCTTGCCAACAGGAAGACAGTGGTGGGTAGGCTTCCTCCTAGTCTCTGAGCCACAGGTCGAGGACCAAAGGTTTCCATAACGGATGGACTAACTTACCGCACAGCAAACAGAAGACTCATTAGTGCATACTTCACCCTTCTCTATGCCTCCGGAGTCTAAACCCCATTTAGTTTGCCCTGAACAATCACTTGACTGAGAAAAAGGTGATCCATTTCCTATAAAGTATGGCCAATGGGGAAAACAGCATGATGTCTCAGAGAGAGAGAGTGAAGAGAAACAGAGGGGTTCCAGGTGGGACTCACATTACTGTGAGTTGCCATTCCTTATAGGAGGAGGAGCCTGTACCTGGTCCCATCCCAACAAAGATAGACTTCCAACATGCTTGAACCACCTCTGGGCGCTTGGCCCAGGCCTCTCAAAAGGATGTGCACATGGCACATGCTTCGCAGAGGGTGCCCAACAAATATTGAACTGCAGTAGTATAATGTGCAGTAGGGACATGCTAAAGCCCCCCTAAACAGAAGAGTGGCCACAGTGCAGGAGAGGCAGATGGCTTCTTCCTTCTGAGCATCTTCTCATATGTGGACGAGCTTACTATGCACACCATTTTGCTGACCTTTATGCTTGGGTATGTGAGGAACTGCACATCACTGCCAGACTCCTCCCATAGTGCCCTCCCAAGATTAGCAATTTCACACATACATCCCAGAAAGTCTCCGGCACCTATAAGCAACCCTCAAGGTCACACAATGTTTTTATATATCTCTGTAAATCCCTCAGGAGCTAAGATCGTCACCCTACCCACCTAATTTTCACAGCCACCCTAAAGAACCATCTTCGTAGACTCTGCCCTTTCTCACTGTCCACCACTTTCTCAAACAGGTGGGCAGGGGCTGGACCAAGGCCTAGGCCGTGATTCTTTTCACCTTTGTCTGACACCCTGAGTATACCTCTCTGTCATCTGGGAAAGTGCCTGGCATCCTTTCAAGTCAGCTGACTCCCTCCGCTCAGCACTGCTCCCCTTTACTCCTTGTTCTTCCACATGAGGGACCCCAGAAGAACCCTGCTGCAAACCAAGTGGAAAAGGGAAACTGAGCCCAGCAGGAGCCATACCCTGCTCTTCCCTCAATAGCCACCAAGCCACCATGCCGCCCAAGGCAGGAAAACCAGTCTCCTGAGGTTGTAGTGTTTAAATTTGGTTTGAAATATGTTTTGATAACAATACATAATAAATTTAAATCAATCAATATACTTATGATGGCAAGCAGATCTATAAACAACAAAAGAAACTCAACTCCTTCGTATTCTAGGTTCTCGAGGCTTTGACGTTCTTAGGAGCTGACACAGGCAGTTCAAGATTGGGTGCTGAAATGTCCAGACACACAACTCCCAAATGCACAGGGTCACTTCTCTTAGCTCTTTTATTAGGGAAGACTGTCCAAACGCGACTCTTTCTTTCAGTCTGGTCTCAGAATCTGTACACCTCTTTGCTTATACATAACCTCTCTAATCCTTTTAATTTTGGCCAGTGCCACTCACCATCAGCCATGCCAAATCAGCCTCTGTTTGAGCCCAGGCAGCTGGAGCAGAGGACTTTAGATCCATGGCTTATAAAGAGTAGGAACATAATGATCACAGTTCTGATAGAACAGTGGCTGAAAGTTCAAGGTCATGGTCCTAGCGTGGCTGGGGGCAAGAGACAGCCCTGGTCACTATGGCAGGTGGCTGGCTTCTCCCTATAGTCCCATGGTGGAAGCAGTGTGAGCTAGCTCTTTGCCTCCTTTGAGATGACACTAATTCCATTCATCAGGTTCCATCCCTAAGACCTGGGCATCTCCCAAAGCCCCGCCTTCTAAGGCCACCACCATGCTGGGAGTTAAATTTCAATAATGCATTCTGAAAGACAGAAACATTCAGTTAGTAATGGCCTCTCCTATGGAGGGCTGCCTCTATAGAAATAACTCCAATGGACTCATCTTGAGGTTGTACAGAGGTCCAGTTATTTTAAGTCATAGCCATGGGTTAATTTAGGTAATAGAATTGTTTGTCTTCCTGGATGAACCACATAACAAGCTCCTAACAAGCTCTCCTAAGAAAGGGGCTGGGGAGGAGCTCAGTGATAGAGCACTCGCCTAGCCTGCACAAAGCCCTGGGTTCAATACCTAGCACTACAAAAGATAAAAACAAATATGCGGCGCTATCTCAGCCCCTGACACTCCTAGTACAGAGCCTAGAGAATGCCTGCTGCTCACTGAATGGAGGCCACCAATAGAGAGACATCCATGGTTGACTTGTACATGAGCTATTCCGTGTCTATAGTGCCAAGATCTAAGATATTATTTTAGGTTTAACATGCACCAAGCACAGGGACAACTGTGTGATTTGCATAATCCATAAAACAGTCATTTAGCCCCACTGGGGAGACACTGTTATTTTACCAGGTTACAGAAGAGGAAACTGAAGCTCAATGAGAAATGCTTTGGCCATTGTGATAGCTCTGAAGTGATAGATGTGGGATTCAAAGCAGCGATCCATGATCACTTGCTACACTACTGGCTGTGCCAAGGGCAGATCTAGCCACTGTGACACACCCTGGTTGACACTCATGTTGCAGATCTTTGTAGAAGACATGCCTCTGGTGCTATCTTCCCATCCACAGCCAGCCTGCAGATGACAAGACTGCTCGGAGTAAGTCATGCTGAAGGCACTCCAGCCCTGTCAGCTCAGCATCCTGGCTTCTAATCGTACATTCGTTATTATGAATACTTATGAAGTCTTGAACTGTGCTAGTCCCTGAGCCAGGTACCCAAGAGCACAGAGACACAGGGGGACTAAACCTCCACCCATTCTCAGATCTTCAATGTAATAAGAACTATGTATGCATACAAACACACTAAGACAAAGCCTGGGACAAAGTCTCTAAGAAGTGGATGGGCAGAAGGGGCTTCCTGCTCTCCCACATTTCACCGGCACCCAGCAAGGAAGGAGAACTTCAGCTTTCTACCTAATTCCACCCCATCAGGGTAGAAGGGACACATTTCTACAGCAAACTCTGAGTGTGGGTGGGACTCCTTCTACAGTGTGAAGGTGGATGTGGAAGTAGCAGTAGCTTCTCATAGACTGTCCATGGTCACCATGCACAGGGTGAGTCTTCTCATAGACTGTCCATGGTCACCACCCACAGGTGGATCTTCTTGTAGACTGTCCATGGTCACCATGCGTAGGGTGGGCCTTATCATAGACTGTCCCATGGTCACCATGCACAGGGTGGGCCTTATCATAGACCGTCCATGGTCACCATGCGTAGGGTGGGCCTTTTCCTAGACTGTCCCATGGTCACCATGCACAGGGTGGGCCTTATCATAGACTGTCCATGGTCACCATGCACAGGGTGGGTCTTCTCCTAGACTGTCCCATAGTCACTATGTGCAGAGTGGGTCTTCTTGCAGGTCATTCCCCATCTACCTCCCTTAGTTACACACAGCCAGGACACAGTGACAAGGAAGACATTGAGGGCTTTTCTGGTCTAAATCGCTGTCCTGGAGAAGCAGGGAGACCACAAATGCCTACAGATTATTATCTAACCACAGTCCTGAGTCAAGGTACTACAGACAAGCCTGAAGTCAAAAACAACACCACACTCTCATCTGACTACACAGTGACTGTATGCACTGTCTATCACTGCCTAATAAACTAAAACAAAGGTAATGGTCCTTCTGCTTCTAATTGTGCAGATATTGACCACTGAGTGGAGATGTTATTTGCTTTATGGACCATGGATTTGATTTGGCTCTTCTGCCACACTTCCTTCATTACAACCCATGCCCCCTAACAACAAACAGCAAGTAGACTCGCTCATCAAATTCACAGGCTCTATAGGACAACACTCATGTGGACTGAGAGATCAACCAAGGGCTTAGTGACAGCTCACTACTACGAGGAGGCCAGGCTAAGCAGACTTGTAGCACACACCCTAGGCAGATTCTATAGCTGGTTCACAGGCCCCAAGGTGGAAATCAGTGGCATAAAAGAGGAAGGGAAGGCACCCAATAGGGTGGTGCATGGTGAACAATGACTCAGTGACTGGAGAGGGAGGGAGAAGAGCACGCTGTGGGGTCAGCTGGGCCAGTGAGACTCTAGTCTAAGTTCATGGGCTTCTCCTCAATTACTGGAGGGTTACAGGAGATGGGAACAGGCATAGTCTGTGATATCACAGACGGCCTGTGATAAGACAGTGACTGCATGTCTAACAAGCTTGCTGATGCCAATGCTACTGTCCTGGGGACCACGTTTTAACTAGTGAGGATGTAGATGAAGGCAGCAGCCATGGAGACAGAGGGAGTATTTGAGGCATGCTGTATAGATAGAGCTCACAGAACATGCCTCTAGGTGAGCTATGGAGGGCACAGGGACCCCCAAGTCCAGAATACACACCAAGTGGCAGCATGATAGTTATGGTTGGGTGAAGGAGAGAAGATTGAAGGGACAGGAAGTGGATAGGTTCTGTTGAAGGGAATTCCTCTGGCCAGGTTGGAGTCTACTACCAAGGGGAAATCCAGAGCAAGGGTCAGCCCAAAGCTGCACTGTATAGAAACAAATCCAAGCAAGGCCACATCATATGTCATCTCTGGCTCCCTCCTGTGAAGGCTAGGACAGCCCTGGCCTCAGCTCCGAATCTGAAACAGACCCTGTAACCTAAGCCACTAGGCACTTCCTGGAGGTGAAGCTGCAGAGGAGAGGGAGCAAACACAACAACCAGCCGGGATGCTGTGGAGCAGGGAGCAGGCACTGAGCACTGAGCACTGAGAGAACCCAACAGTATCACAACTCAAGTGGACTCCTAGCCTCTATGGGTCAACAAGAAAAACAGGGGCTTAGGAAAAGGAAGAGAAGACAGAGCGAAGTCAGCAGACTCTATTCTCAGATTCTGAATATGGCCTCTAGAGAGAAGGGCATGATGGAATAGAGAGAAGCTTCATTCAGTCTCCAGACCATTCCTCGCATGGCCAGAGATGTGTCATGGGAGTTATTTTTACTTTTAAGATTGCACAAAGAAATGGGGTTTTCAGTAACTACAGAGGTATAAGAGGCCTCAGCAAGTAATAAAAGAGCTTTGAGGGGAAGTAACGTGGAACATCAGCTGCCAGAAATTATACCAGGAACAGAACTCTCTGAAATTTTATTTAAGAAGAAAAGGAAGAGGCTGAAAAGGCTAAGGGAGAACTAGGAAGGCCTGCAGAGAGTAAGGGGTTGGCACCCAGTGACAGGGGAGGGCCAGAGGTGAGGAGTGAACTGCCTCTGCACCTCATGCCAAATGCCACAGTTCAGCCACTGCAGAATAAATGCTCTGTAAGAAACATGCAGCTTGAAGGGAAAGAGACTGAAAGAGGGGATAGGAGGGAGCGGACCTTCCCGGGGGTGGGGGTGGGAGTGTTCTGTTGGGAGGGGAGGAGAGAGGGGCACACAGGGGACCATGGGGTGGGTGGGGGAGGAGAGAACTCAGGAGCTTGGGGATGGAGGGAGGCAGGTGTTATGGGGGGAGGGTAGAGATAATGGAGGCGCTTGGACTGGGGAGAGAGGAGAGATCAGTAGAGTTTTGGTAGTGTGGGAAGTCAGAGGGGAGTGTGTTGGCTCGGGAACCCCCTGAGAAATATGCACACAGTGTCTGAACATTAGTGCATATGTATACCTGCAGACTATATGACAAGGAGCACAGCGCCAGACAGGAGAGACCTCCCTTCGAGTGGTTGGTCAGAGTAGCCCAAGAGACTCCCAGAAAAACAAAGGCTATTGCCAGAGCCCCTGGATATCTCCCAGAACTCAAAGGTAAGATCCTACTGCTGAAGACAAGACATACTTCAAACACAGGAAGGACTTGGACCAATGGAGCAGGAACTGACCTGAAAGTCTTCTCCCTGAAGACTAGCTCTCATAGTTCTAGAGGATACTACGCAAGCTACTAAGAGAGACAAATCAATCAATGGTCCAACCCAGTCCTAAAGCCTAATAACCATGACTGGCGCAGCAAACTACTTCCACTGGTGCAGTAGTGGCTCTGTTATCTGGGGGTAATCAACAGTTATCTTATTGGACTTAAGGCCCTCTCAATAAGAGTGAATTCATGGGTGACGCTGTAATTATAGCCAAATATACATGGCTGGGGTGATCACAGATCCTACAGAAAACCCTATCCCTGTCATATCTCCAGACAAATGAAATTTCTTACCATAGGCTAAATATGGATCCTTATATTTACAAACAAGTATACAGTATTTCAGAGACACTTCTTTCTGCAATAAATGGAGACTACTGAAGAATTCTAGAACTGGTCACACACAGAGAATATATGTCTCAGAGAGTCCCAGCCAGAAGTGACATATCTACAATGGAACCTCTAGACCTAAGGTTCACAGAACACAGTAGTGGAGAGAATACTAGTGCCTCCCTCAACTCTTACCAGCAAAGCTCCCTTACACAGCAGAGTGGGATGCACACAGAAAGCAACAACTGGCTCAGTTTTAGAGAATAAGAGACTGAAGAGTGTGTGTCCTTAGATAGGACTCCCATATTAAACCTCACCCACCTATGCCTCAGGAACCATTTTGGAAGAGTGGGCAGAAAGGCTGTAAGAGCCAGGATCGGCCCATGAGCATAGAGAAACAGAGGCTTTCAGGCCACTGAAAACTTGCTCATGTGAACTTGTGGCAATGGTGGCATCGAGCACAGGACCCATGTCAGCTCAATCAGACAAGGCCCAGAGTGGAGCAAGAGAAACCAGCACTGAGCCACCCTAGCCTGGGAACTGCTAGAGACTGATTACTGCTGAAGAGCTCTAGATAGGCTGACTAGACTCCAGTGGATGAACTTGCACCGAAGGACATCTGGGTAAAAATGCTTGACTGGATAGG
>NW_008347190.1:454494-457428 GCF_000622305.1 Nannospalax galili
ATCCACCCACACATACACACCTACACAAAACAATCCATCCAAACATCTATACATACATACACACACACACACACACACACACACACACAATGTATATTTTCTTAATCTTCCAGGAAGAATTCTTTAGGTGAACCACAGCAATGACAGAGCCGTACTGGGACACAGAGTGGACGGCAGAACTGAGAGAACTAGGCGACGCTACAGTATATTAAGCAGCTGTTTGCAGGGGCTCACGTGGGAGACCAACATGAAATGAAGTCAAAGAAGGCTCAGAAGGGAAAGGGAAAGCCAACCCGGAGCCAAGCAGGCTGGTGCTGCCTCTTTCATCTCCAGCCCTGACAGCCCTGAATCTCTAGAGAGAGTCTATCCAATATATGTCAAACAAAAAGTCAAATTCCATTATTTCATCAGTTATTTGAGTTTAAAGGGGCAACACAGAAAAAGACAGAGGGGTTTGCTTGTCCCTTTTTGGGGTAGGAAAGAGAAGTGCGGTCACATAGATTCTACCTCAAAGCAACTCAGGTGGCAGCTATGGCCTACACCATGGAAGGGCTCCTTGGCCACACTGCTTGATATGTAGTTAAAATCACATAGAACAGTGATTTCTTTTTAAATGATCATGAAAATAGACTTTGAACCTTTATCCAAATCCTTTTCCATAGACCTCAGTCCTTTATTTGGTGAGTCTCAGGTCATGCTCAGCATCATCTCAAAGAAAGGAAGCCGGTCTGGGCTCTCCTTGCAGAAGTTTCATGGGGTATCAGGCTCTCACCAGAGCAGCTTTCTCCAGCATATTCCACATGGACAGTGACACGAGGCTCAGGATTCCATACTTCAAGCTCTTGAGCTCTAGTGGGAAACATAGGGTGTGCGGGTCCTTTTTTTTTCTTTTTTTAATCATTTAATTATTTTATTTTATTTTTTAAATAAACAATTTAATGAGAATTTCATACATGCATATAAGGGGTTTTGAACAAATCCATACGTACTCCCTCCCCTCCAAATCCTCCCATATCTCCCCATCACTTTTTTCCTGATAACTTCATAAGACTCTTTCTTCTTCTTTATTTATTTATTCTGTGGGGCTTTTTGCTACTCAAACATTACCCCTCTGAAGAGGTTACCTTAAAATCTTTCAGGGATTAGATACAAACTCCCAAATGCTTTCGACATTTTTGGCCTTTGGAACAGAGTATGTTGCTAAGAGGCCAAGGACACTTGGTTTCTTTGGTCAGATTTATTCCAAGATATTTTTTTTTTTTTTGCAGCAATTGTGAATGGGAGCATTTCCCTGTACTCCTTCTCCAATTGCTTGTCATTAGTATATAGAAAGGGTGATGATTTTTGTAGACTGATTTTATAACTTGCCACTATACTGAAAGTGCTGATCAGTTCTAGGAGTTTTCTGGTGGAACTTTTGGGATCTCTTAGGTATAGTATCATATCGTCTATAAAAAGTGATAGTTTGACCTCTTCTTTTCCAATTAATACTCCTTTATTTCCTTCTCCTGTTTTATTGCTCTAGCAAGAGTTTCAAGCACTATGTTGAAAAGGAGTGGAGATAGTGGACATCCTTGTCTGGTTCCTGATTTGAATGGGAATGCTTCCAGTTTTTCTCCATTTAGAATGATGTTGGCTGTGGGTTTGTTGTAGATTGCTTTAATTATATTGAGGTATGTTCCCTCTAGACCAATTCCCTCTAGGACTTTGAACATAAATCCATGCTGAATTTTGTCAAAAGCCTTTTCTGCATCTATTGAGATGACAATGTGTTTTTTGTCTTTGAGTATATTTATATGATTAATGACATTTATTAACTTGCCTATATTGAACCAGCCCTGCATCTCTGGGATAAAGCCTACTTGATCATGGTGAATGATCTTTTTGATGTGTGTCTGTATGTGGTTCATTAAGGATATGAGTCAATAATTTCCTTTTTTGGTTGTGTCTTTACCCAGTTCGGGTATTAGAGTGATGCTGGCTTCATAGAAGGACTTTGGGAGTTCTCCCTGTTTCTATCATTTTGAATAATTCAAGTAATATTGGTTGGCGGTCTTCTTTAAATGCCCAGTAGAATTCTGTTGTAAATCCATCTGGGCCTGGGCTTTTTTTAGTTGGGAGGCTTTGTATTACTGTTTCAATTTCCTTATATGTTATGGGTCTGTTTAAACTGTTGATCTCTTCTTGGTTTAACTTTGGTGGCTCCCATGATCTCAGATATACATCCTTTTCTTTTAGATATTCAAATTTGGTAGTGTATAGGTTTCTAAAATATTCCCTTATAATGGTCTGAATCTTTGGGGTGTTTGTTGTGATGTTTCCTTTTCATCTCTAATTTTGCTGATTTGGATTTGCTCTTTCTTTCTTTTGGTTAACTGAGCTAAGGGTCTGTCTACCTTGTTTAGCTTTTCAAAGAACCAGCTCTTAGATTCATTGATTCTTTATATTTTCCATTTCATTAATTTCTGTTCTGATTTTTGTTATTTCTTCTCTTCTGCTGGATTTGGGTTTCATTTGATCTTGTCTTTCCAGGGTCCTGAGTTGCATTAGGTCATTTATTGGGGCTCTAATTTTTCAATGTAGGCACTTAGAGCTATAAACTTTCCTCTTAGGACTGCTTTTAAAGTGTGCCAGAGGTTGTGCTGTGTTGTATTGTCCTTTTCATTGACTTCCAGGAATTCTTTTATTTCTTTCTTAATTTCTCCTTTGACCCAGTGTGTTATTCAAGCACCACGAGTTCCTGTAGTGACCAGGGCTTTGTCCAGTGTTGATTTTGAGCTTTATTGCATTTTGGTCTGATAGAATGCTTGGGATTATTTATTTATTTATTTATTTATTTATTTTGTATTTGTTGAGGTTTGTTTTGTGGCCCAGTATGTGATCAATTTTTGAAAAAAATCCCATGAGGTGCTGAGTAGAAAGTGTATTCTTTGG